>NC_084616.1:19967168-20162168 GCF_033978795.1 Nerophis ophidion | reverse complement strand
TAAAAAAAATTACTTATTTCATATGTTTACTGACATATAATATTCATCTTTAAATAACTTTTACTGTAAATAAATATTGCTTATCGGCCTCCTTGACGACTCATAATCGGTATCAGTATCGGCCCTGAAAAAAACAAATTCCACAATGTAGACTTGATACCATGTTTTACAGACTCTCACACAAGGTCCAGGTGTAGCCACGTTATGGATGTCAATGTTGTTGTGTGCTTCCAGAGGCTTCACGCACGTCTGCTGTGATTATTCCAGCATCGTTGGTGCCGTCCAAGGGAAGAACGGCAAAGACGTCTTAAAGGCGTACACCTTCACATTGTAAGTGCTGACGTTATTCATAATAATGCATCATCTGGGTAATCGCAAGACCGAGGCTGGATCCCAATGTTACTCTTTAATAACTCTGTCTTACCCCGAACCAATTGACTGGATTGTTGTTGCAAAATAAAAACATTCATGGGGAGACATGACTCAGATGGTAGAGTGCAATTACTTACATATATATATATATATATATATATATATATATATATATATATATATATATATATATATATATATATATATATATATACGTATATATATATATATATACGTGTATATATATATATACAGTATATGTATGTATATATATATATATATATATATATATATATATGTATGTATGTATATATATGTATATATATATATATATATATATGTATGTATATATATGTATATATATATATATATATGTATATGTATATATGTATATATATATATATATATGATGTGTGTGTATATATAAATACATACATATATATGTAAATATATGTATGTATTTATATATACACACACACACATCATATATATATATATATATATATACACATATATATATATAACACATATGTATGTATGTATTTACAAACCCCGTTTCCATATGAGTTGGGAAATTGTGTTAGATGTAAATATAAACAGAATACAATGATTTGCAAATCATTTTCGACCCATATTCAGTTGAATATGCTACAAAGACAACATATTTGATAAACATTTTTTTTTTGCAAATAATCATTGACTTTAGAACTTGGTGCCAGTAACACTTGACAAAGAAGTTGGGAAAGGTGGCAATAAATACTGATAAAATTGAGGAATGCTCATCAAACACTTATTTGGTACATCCCACAGGTGTGCAGGCTAATTGGAAACAGGTGGGTGCCATGATTGGGTATAAAAACAGCTTCCCAAAAAATGCTTAGTCTTTCACCCGAAAGGATGGGGCGAGGTACACCCCTTTGTCCACAAATGCGTGAGCAAGTAGTCAAACAGTTTAAGAACGTTTCTCAAAGTGCAATTGCAAGGAATTCAGGGATTTCAACATCTACGGTCCATAATATCATCAAAACGTTCAGAGAATCTGGAGAAATCACTCCACGTAAGCGACATGGTCGGAAACCAACATTGAATGACCGTGACCTTCGATCCCTCAGACGGCACTGTATCAAAAACCGACATCAATATCTAAAGGATATCACCACATGGGCTCAAGAAAACTTCAGAAAACCACTGTCACTAAATACAGTTTGTCGCTAAATCTGTAAGTGCAAGTTAAAACTCTATCATGCAAAGCAAAAGCAATTTATCAACAACATCTAGAAACGCCGCCGGCTTCTCTGGTCCCGAGGTCATCTAAGATGGACTGATGCAAAGTGTAAAAGTGTTCTGTGGTCTGACGAGTGCACATTTTAATTTGTTTTTGGAAATATTCGACATCGTGTCATCCGGACCAAAAGGGGAAGCGAACCATTCAGACTGTTATCGACGCAAAGTTCAAAAGCCAGTATCTGTGATGGTATGGGGGTGCCTGAGTGCCCAAGGGATGGGTAACTTACACATCTGTGAAGGCACAGTTAATGCTGAAAGGTACATACGGGTTTTGGAACAACATATCCTGCCATCTTAGCGCCATGTTTTTCATGGACGCCCCTGCTTATTTCAGCAAGACAATGCCAAGCCACATTCAGCACGTGTTACAACAGCGTGGCTTCATAAAAAAAGAGTGTGGGTACTCTCCTGCCCCGCCTGCAATCCAGACCTGTCTCCCATCTAAAATGTATGGCGCATTATGAAACGTAAAATACTAAAGCGGAGACCCCGGACTGTTGAACGACTGAAGATCTACATAAAACAAGAATGGGAAAGAATTCCACTTCCAAAGCTTCAACAATTAGTTTCCTCGGTTCCCAAACGTTTATTGAGTGTTGTTAAAAGAAAAGGTGATGTAACACAGTGGTGAACATGCCCTTTCCCAACTACTTTGGCACATGTTGCAGCCATGAAATTCTAAGTTAATTATTTGCAAAAAAAAAAAAAAAGAGTTTGAACATCAAATATCTTGTCTTTGTAGTGCATTCAATTGAATATGGGTTGAAAATGATTTGCAAATCATTGTATTCCGTTTATATGTACATCTAACACAATTTCCCAACTCATATGGAAACGGGGTTTGTATATATGTATGTATGAAATGTGTATATATGTGTGTATGTATACATATACATGTATATTTACATATATATTGGATTTATGTGGCAAAATAAAAGCATTCATGGGGAGGCGTGGCTCAGATGGTAGAGTGCAATTGCTTACATTTATGTAAATCGACTGGATTTATGTTGCAAAATAAAAACTTTCATGGGGAGGCGTGGCTCAGATGGCAGAGTGCAAGTACTTCAATCAATCAATCAATCAATCAATCAATCAATCAGAGTGCAAGTACTTACGTTTATGTGCTTATTGCTCAGCAACACTCGGTCGGACCACGCTTGGTTTCGAGGTCGACACACTCCTTGGCACTTTTGCCCTGCTCCTAACCTTCCAGGAGAACCGGTATTCATTTTAATCTTGCAAAATTAAGGCAGAACATGAAAAGTGATCATTTTTGTATATTTTTCCGAAAAGGCACGTCGATAAATAATATTGACACTAGGAAAAGGTCTTGGGTGGCTCTTCTTCGTTGCTGGCTGTGGATCTCCTGTCCTCCAGGACACACCTGAGGACCGCGGTCATGGACTTGTAAACGTCACCTTCGTTGTGGTCCATCTGCAAGAAGGCCACCGCGGTTGTTACGGAACAATCAGGACAGCAATTTTCCCGTGCGAAAGTCTTCCTACCCAGGTGAACGCTTTGATCGTACGCTTCAAGAAGGCAAGCTCCACCTGCTCAGGTACGCTCAGCAGGTGAGCCATGCAGTCCAAGATGCACATGAGGGTCTCTCTGGGGGCCTGCGGAGACCAGAGGGAACAAGGCTGAATCTGGCAGGACGTGGCGTTAGAAGGTGAAGGCGTTACCTGCTCAAGTGTGTCGAGAACAGTGTGAGCGTCGGCGTTTTCAGCGTCGAGGCGCTCTGTGTCCTGGAGGCAGATGATAGGTTGTTGAAGCTGCTCTAGCCACGCCCACATCAGACCTGTGAGGATGAAAGGATCTCGCTCCATACACAACCTCTCCCACGCACCTCCTTGGTTCAACTCTGCCTGCAAACACACACTTCTCATCTTTATTTACATTATATATTATTATTATTACAAACCCTGTTTCCATATGAGTTGGGAAATTGTGTTAGATGTAAAAATAAATGGAATACAATGATTTGCAAATCATTTTCAACTCATATTCAGTTGAATATGCTACAAACACAACATATTTGATGTTCAAACTGATAAACTTTTTTTTTTTTTTCAAATAATCAGTAATTTTAGAATTTGATGCCAGCAACACGTGACAAAGAAGTTGGGAAAGGTGGCAATAAATACTGATAAAGTAGAGGAATGCTCATCAAACACTTATTTGGAACATCCCACAGATGTGCAGGCTAATTGGGAACAGGTGGGTGCCATGATTGGGTATAAAAGCAGCTTCCATGAAATGCTAAGTCATTCACAAACAAGAATGGGGTGAGGGTCACCACTTTGTAAGCAAATTGTCGAACAGTTTTAGAACAACATTTCTCAACGAGTTATTGCAAGGAATTTAGGGATTTTACCATCTACGGTCCGTAAAATCATCAAAAAGTTCAGAGAATCTGGAGAAATCACTGCACGTAAGCGATTATATCACGGACCTTTAATCCCTCAGGCGGTACTGCATCAAAAACCGACATCAGTGTGTAAAGGATATCGCCATATGGGCTCAGGAACACTTTAGAAAACAACTGTCAGTAACTACAGTTGGTCGCTACATCTGTAAGTGCAAGTTAAAACTCTACTATGCAAAGCGAAACCCATTTATCAACAAAACCAAGGAACGCCGCTGGCTTCGCTGGGCCCGAGCTCATCTAAGATGGACTGATGCAAAGTGGAAAGGTGTTCTGTGGTCTGACGAATCCACATTTTAAAAAATATTTGGAAACTGTGGACGTGGTGTCCTCCGGAACAAAGAGGAAAATAACCATTCGGATTGTTATAAACGCAAAGTTCAAAAGCCAGCATCTGTGATGGTATGGGGGTGTATTAGTGCCCAAGGCATGGGTAACGTACACATCTGTGAAGGCACCATTACTGGTGAATGGTCCATACAGGTTTTGGAGCGACATATGTTGTCATCCAAGCAATGTTATCATGGAAACCCCTGCTTATTTCAGCAAGACAATGCCAAGCCACGGTTTACAACAGCATGGTTTCGTAGTAAAAGAGTGCGGGTACTTTCTTGGCCCGCCTCCAGTCCAGACCTGTCTCCCATGAAAAATGTGTGGCGCATTATGAAGCCTAAAATACGACAGCGGAGACCCCAAACTGTTGAACAACTGAAGCTCTACATAAAACAAGAATGGGAAAGAACTCTACTTTCAAAGCTTCAACAATTAGTTTCCTCAGTTCCCAAACGTTTATTGAGTGTTGTTAAAAGAAAAGGTGATGTAACACAGTGGTGAACATGCCCTTTCCCAACTACTTTGGCACATGTTGCAGCCATGAAATTCTAGGTTAATTATTATTTGCAAAAAAAAACTAAGTTTATGAGTTTAAACATCAAATATCTTGTCTTTGTAGTGCATTCAACGGAATATGAGTTGAAAAGGATTTGCAAATCATTGTATTCCGTTTATATTTACATCTAACACAATTTCCCAACTCATATGGAAACAGGGTTTATATTATTATATCATTATTATCATTATGTCAGTTAATGCAAACACACACTTATCGCTATTAGTATTATGTCAGTTAATGCCAACATACATTGTTATTTTTATTATTATGTCAATTAATGCAAACACTATTATTATTATGTCTGTTGATGCAAACACACACTCGTCATCATTATTATTATTATTATCATTATGTCAGTTAATGCAAAAACATACTTATTGTTATTAGTTTTATTATGTCAGTTAATGCAAACATCGTTGTTATTTTTATTATGTCAATTAATGCCAACGCACTCATCATCGTTATTATTATTATGTCAGTTAATGCAAACACACACTCATCATCGTTATGTACATTATTATTATTATTATTATTATTATTATTACTTGTTTTTACGACGGTCCGCGAATGTTGTTTCACGCCAAGCAAGAATCTTATTGTTTCAGAGAAAAGTGGAAGCCAGTTAAAACATTTCGAGAAAAAGTTGGTTTGTATTTAGAAAATCGCCCTTCAAATAATAGTTTTTCAATGGATTAAATGGGTTGTACTTGTATAGCGCTTTTCTACCTTCAAGGTACTCCAAGCGCTTTGACACTACTTCCACATTTACCCATTCACACACACATTCACACACTGATGGAGGGAGCTGCCATGCAAGGCACTAACTAGCACCCATCAGGAGCAAGGGTGAAGTGTCTTGCTCAGGACACAACGGACGTGACGAGGTTGGTACTAGGTGGGATTTGAACCAGGGACCCTTGGGTTCCGCACGGCCACTCTCCCACTGCGCCACACCGTCCCGGATTAAATCCCTCTAAGTCGTTTTTACACCACCAAAGCTGAATTGTTGACAAAATAAATCAAGATTTGATCAACATGTTAGTTAGCTAGTTATAGTTGGTCCAGTTGTTCCTGGTTCTTTGAGGGTGACAAACAATTCTATTATCATGTTTCCACAGGTTGACTTGGTAGTGAATTAAAGTGTAATAAGACCTGTTTCATCCAGACCCTCAACAAAATATAAGGATTTTGTTATCGATCCTTTTCTCCAAAACTTTTTTTGTTCTTCCATTGTAAGTATTTTCACACAAACGTGTGTCTTTTATTGAGAGTGGACTGATTGTCACACTTTCTGTGATTATTATTGTGATTATTGGGGCGGTATAGCTCGGTTGGTAGAGCGGCCGTGCCAGCAACTTGAGGATTGCAGGTTCGATCCCCGCTTCCGCCATCCTAGTCACGGCCGTTGTGTCCTTGGGCAAGACACTTTACCCACCTGCTCCCAGTGCCACCCACGTTGGATTAAATTAAAAAACTAGATATTGGGTTACACTATGTAAAACGGCTTCAGGGTGGAAGAGGGGTTAGTGCGTCTGCCTCACAATACGAAGGTCCTGAGTATTCCTGGGTTCCATCCCGGGCTCAGGATCTTTCTGTGTGGAGTTTCCATGTTCTCCCCGTGAATGCGTGGGTTCCCTCCGGGTACTCCGGATTCCTCCCACTTCCAAAGACATGCACCTGGGGATAGGTTGATTGGCAACACTAAATTGGCCCGAGTGTGTGAATGTTGTCTGTCTATATGTGTTGCCCCTGCGATGAGGTGGAGACTTGTCCAAGGTGTACCCTGCCTTTCGCCCGATTGTAGGTGAGATAGGCACCAGCGCCCCCCGCGACCCCAAAGGGAATAAGCGGCAGAAAAAGGATGGATGGACTATGTAAAGCGCTTTGAGTCACGTGAGAAAAGGCGCTATATAAATATAATTCACTTCACTATTATTGATGTCGTTGGTACTTGAAGCAAGTGTTAGCTCGCAAGAGTCCACGTCCATGCCAATCGATGACTTCACAGAAACAACACACTAACTCTCTGGACGTGTTCCCTTTTATAATCGGACTTTGATCCTTCAGCGTTTGTGGTTTTCACGGCTTCTAACGCACTTGACTAGACGCCTTTAGGCTTGACATCATTCAAGGGAGTATGTTGACCAAGAGTTCCAGTGAGAGCGGTTCAGTTACCTGCCAGGCTAAGACTTGGTTCCTGTGCTCCTCATCTCCGTCCAGGAAAAGATCGACTGCCAGGGCCTGTGCCACCAGCAACCTCCGGGCGTCCAGAGACAACTCGGTCTGCAGGGTAATGAAAGGCACCTCTGACTGCTCCTCCTCTTTCCAACAGGACTTCTTCCCATTTCCCGCCAACTCTTCCCTCTGCTCTTCCTTCAACCGGGACAGCCTGCTACCTTTCTGGAGATGACCGTTGTTTCCGAAGGACTCGCTGCGTTGCATCGGTTTTTGCTTGACTTTCTTCAACAAAATGGACCCGTCCCTTTTGTCGTTCTTGACCTGCCAGAGTGATCCGGTGGAGCTGTTAGAGATGTCTGATGTATTACAGTTCCAATGAGCTGTAGGCTTAAAGGACTCTGAAGGGGAAACGGACCTGGCCAGATTTCCCTGTGAGAGCGCGCCCAAAGGCTGCGTGAGGAGGTTTAGCTGCGAGCCCAGGCGTCTCAGATCGGACTCACTGTAACTCAGACTTTTACGATGGTAGAAGATGGCGGGCTCATTAAAATGTCTGGGTAAGGTCGGGGAACCTGGCAGACGAGGCTCCTTGGTGCAAAACTCTGGTCCAAGTTTTTCAATGATGCTCATTGTCATCTCAATATCATGGATGTCTGGTGCCTCCAGAATGTCCTCCTCAATCACTTGGCGATTCTCTGCAATATCCAACAGCAGGCGGGACACCAGTTGGACAATCTTTGGTAGGTGCCTCAGTTCTTTACGCTCAAGGCCATGCAGGATGTGTCTCTGGCGGTTCAGGTACTGGGTCAAGGTGATGGGTTCTGATCGAGGCGCAGCACAGGAAAACACGCATCTCAAAGGACAGAGGAACCGCACAAAATCTCGTACGCAGCTCAGCTGACCCCGCGTCTGAATGGAACCTGGCCGTTTAGCCCTCACGTACAAGATAGCCTGGTTGGCTGTCATCCTGGTGGTGTAGGCCAGGAAACATGCCAAGAGCATACCTAAGGGAAAAGGAGACAAACTTCACTGTGTGCTTAAGTCAGTCTTGGAACCTCGTGGAGTCAGACCAGATCTGCATCCAGGTCTATGAGCATGACGAGATGAAGCTTCTAAGACAAACTGAACCCTCTGAATGACAACATCCATAAAGGTGGATATGAATCTACCTGTTCTTCCCAGACCAGCGTGACAGTGCACAGAAACCTTCCCCTCCTGCAGTGCGAAGGCCATCACCTTCACCATGTCCAGCACCGTGGTCAGGTTGGCCACTCCGTAGTCACTCCAGCCAAAGTTGTAGAAATAAACTGCAAAACACAACAACGGGATGTGAGCGCAGCCAAAAACCTCCAGCAGTACAGTCATTCTCAGCTCAGGTCGACCCAAAAACAAGCATGCATCTCGTTGTGTGGAGCTAACGGTGCAACCACGGGAGAACCAATCAGTTGGGGTGTAAGACTTTTTTGAATATTCTCCAACGTAGTTCAAGCTTTGGTTCTAACTGGGGCTGTGAAGTTTAGCCGATAAAAGAAAGTTTTCACTCATTTTCTTTTAACGTCACGATTGTTTGCACCCGCGACAAACTGGCATGCATCCTGTGCATGCTTGCCAACTCTCCCGATTTTTCAGGGAGACTCCCGAATCACAGTGCCCCTCCCGAAAATCTCCCAAGGCAGCCATTCTCCCAAATTTCTCCCGGACAACAATATTGAGGGCGGGTCGTGACGACCTCTGCAACCAGACGTCGCGGCCGCTTTTTCTCCATATAAACAGCGTTACAGACACACTTAAGTGACTGCAAGACATACTTGGTCAACAGCCATACAGGTAACACTGAGGGTGGCCGCATAAACAACTTTATGACCGTTACAAATATGCACCACACTGTAAACCCACACCAAACAAGAATGACAAACACGTTTCGGGAGAACACAACACAGCATAAACACAACAGAACAAATACCCAGAATCCCTTGCAGCCCTAACTCTTCCGGGACGCTACAATATACACCCCCGCTACCACCCAACCACCCACCCTCCGCAATCCCCCCCCCCCCCCTCCTCTTCCCCCATCTCCCGAATTCAAAGGTCTCAAGGTTGGCAAGTATGGATGGTCCTTTGTGACCGCCGAGCCACACCTTTTGAGTGGAAGAACATGCCGCAGCCGACACTGAGTCCCGGGTGGCAACAAACACCGAGCAGAAACGGACAAATGAATGAAAGCTCGCCCTGCAACCCTGCCTGTGGTTCTCCCGAAAAGACCAAGACCATCCGCCACCACGAGGTGAGTCAGGAAGTTATGTCCCGAATGCCAGCAGCTAACCGCCAAACCATAATTGTAGTATACGGGCCTGATTCACTTAAGGTTTGTGTGTACTCAAACAAACTTGATAGCACAGAAGGCGGATCTACAAACCCCGTTTCCATATGAGTTGAGAAATTGTGTTAGATGTAAATATAAACGGAATACAATGATTTGCAAATAATTGTCAACCCATTTTCAGGTGAATATGCTACAAAGACAACATATTTGATGTTCAAACTGATAAACTTTTTTAAATTTTTTCAAATAATCATTAACTTTAGAATTTGATGCCAGCAACACGTGACAAAGAAGTAGGGAAAGGTGGCAATAAATACTGATAAAGTTGAGGAATGCTCATCAAAAACTTATTTGGAACATCCCACAGGTGTGCAGGCTAATTGGGAACAGGGGGGTGCCATGATTGGGTATAAAAACAGCTTCCCAAAAAATGCTCAGTCTTTCACAAGAAAGACTGACACCCCTTTGTCCACAACTGTGTGAGCAAATAGTCAAACAGTTTAAGAACAACATTTCTCAAAGTGCAATTGCAAGAAATTTAAGGATTTCAACATCTACGGTCCATAATATCATCAAAAGTTTCAGAGAATCTCGAGAAATCACTCCACGTAACCAACATTGAATGGCCGTGACCTTCGATCCCTCAGACGGCACTGTATCAAAAACCGACATCAATATCTAAAGGATATCACCACATGGGGTCAGGAACACTTCAGAAAACCACTGTCACTAAATACAGTCCGTCGCTACGTCTGTAAGTGCAAGTTAAAGCTCTACTATGCAAAGAGAAAATCATTCATCAACAACATCCAAAAACGCCGCCGGGTTCTCTGGGCCAAAGATCATCTAAGATGGACTGATGCAAAGTGGAAAAGTGTTCTGTGGTCTGACGAGTCCACATTTCAAATTATTTTTGGAAATATTCGACATCGTGTCATCCGGACCAAAGGGGAAGCGAACCATCCAGACTGTTATCGACGCAAAGTTCAAAAGCCAGCATCTGTGATGGTATGGGGGTGCATTGGTGCCCAAGGCATGGGTAACTTACACATCTGTGAAGGCACCATTAATGCTGAAAAGTACAGTACATATGCTGCCATCTAAGTGCCGTCTTTTTCATGGACGCCCCTACTTATTTCAGCAAGACAATGCCGCTGTTGAACGACTGAAGCTTTACATAAAACAAGGATGGGAACAAATTCCACTTTCAAATCTTCAACAATTAGTTTCCTCAGTTCCCAAACGTTTATTGAGTGTTGTTAAAAGAAAAGGTGATGTATCACAGTGGTGAACATGCCCTTTCCCAACTACTTTGGCACGTGTTGCAGCCATGAAATTCTAAGTTAATTATTATTTGCAAAAAAAAAACATTTATGAGTTTGAACATCAAATATATTGTCTTTGTAGTGCATTGAATTGAATATGGGTTGAAAAGGGTTTGCAAATCATTGTATTCCGTTTATATTTACATCTAACACAATTTCCCAACTCACATGGAAACGGGGTTTGTATTAAACGTCTGCAAAGTGGATTGTGTGTGTTAAGTGAGCAGAATAGGGCGTGTAATCCATTTTGCGTCCGTCTTCATAAATATGCAGATCATCAAAATGCCCAAAATACCGGGAGGACAAAAGGCAAATATATTTTACAGCACACGCGATGTGATTTATCAACACTCATCGGCCTTTTGCCAGCACTATTTAGAGTGCAGCCTCCCTCCCGTGCACCTTCAGCATTAAAATAAGTGGTCTCACTGCAGAACTGCTTATAAAAAGCAGATGAAAAGTAGAAGATGTCTCTTGAAGAGATATGAAAACATCACAGGTGGGAGCATGAAAATATGAATGTGCAATAAGTGAATAGGACACGAAAAATCCTCATTTAAATAAGGAGCTCTGCACCACTTTTCAATTGTACACAGTCTTAGTAGATCACACCCACTAGTAGCACACAGATTGCACACGCTGTTTAGCGCAAAGTATTTAGATCTTTGTGTTTGTGTAGTGTTTCCTTGCCTTAACTGCCTGTGCCTGGGGTTGTGTCCAAAGTGAAGACATTTTTATGGCCCTATGCATTCTTGGAGCCCATTGGAGATGTCTCCAACCCCCCAGCTTATCCACGGATATGACAACAATTGTTGTGATGTTGGAAGATGACTTATTTAAATTGTATTTACTTTCCATCCATCCATCCATTTTCTACCGCTTATTCCCTTTTTGGGGTCGCGGGGGGCGCTGGCGCCTATCTCAGCTACAATCGGGCGGAAGGCGGGGTACACCCTGGACAAGTCGCCACCTCATCGCAGGGCGTATTTACTTTCCGTCAAAGGTTATTATCCATATGGGTTCTTTGTGTGATGGTGACTGTCCAATGTTTGATCAAAACATTCCTGGTTTCGCAAATATCACAATCAGATGAAGTCTGTTTTGCTCATCGTCCTCCCTCCAAACACCCAGGAGACAGAATGGTTCCTCCTTCTTCTCACATTTGCCAAAGCACATAAAAAAATTGTTGATCCCTCTCACTTCTTCTTCCTCTTCTTCTTTCTGTAGCAGCGCAAAGCGTTCTTTCTTGTAAACTATTTTGAGATCTCAATCAAATACTTCAAAAGAACTTAGTTTTCTCTGGACATTTCTTGAAAACTCCCAAAACAACAACTAAGACACTTCCTGCAGAAATGACCAAGTGTGGGTCAACACCCCTAATTCTGCGATTACGAGGTGTGATGCCCTAACTGCTGTGAAGACTGAAAAGGCACCAAGCAATTGTTTTGTAGTTTGAGCAAATAAAGTATTCATTCCCACATTCAGTCAGTCAGTCTTTCCCATGACTGTCAAGTCGTCGGGGGGGATAACTGCGATGAAGAAGCAGCCAGTCTGCACCAGTTCCCACGGTCCTGAGCTCTGGGGTCGACAGGTCCGTCCATGTCTTGATGTTGTCTGTCCAGGATTTCCATGGTCTTCCTTGCTTCCTTCCACCTTTATAGTCTGCCCTGCATGATGATCTTGCACAGGCTGTCGTGGCGGCATGTGTGGCCGAACCAAGCTAATTTTACGTTTACTTGTTTTCCCGGGAGACGGCGTGGTGAAGTTGGGAGAGTGGCCGTGCCGGCAATCTGAGGGTTACTGGTTCAATCACCACCTTCTACCATGCTAGTCACGTCTGTTGTGTCCTTGGGCACGACACTTCACCCTTGCTCCTGATGGGTCCTGGTTAGCGCCTTGCATGGCAGCTCCCGCCATCAGTGTGTGAATGTATGTGTGAATGGGTGAATGTGGATATACTGTCAAAGCGCTTTGGGCTCCTTAAAAGGCGGTTGAAAAGCGCTATACAAGTACAACCATTTACCATTTCTCCTTTTTGGGACCATCCGGTTCTCGTGTTTTCTCCATTTTCGGACCGTCCGGGTCACGTGTTTTCCCCTTTTTGGGATCGTTTCCAGTTTTCCATTTTTGGGGAACATACCCCAAAAGACTTTGCACGGTAAGAACCAACCGAACTTCCATTTGAACTGAATTAGAGATACATTGATTAGCCATTTATCACATCATTAACATTTTTCAGTTACATTTTCTCATTTTGGATGATTATTGTGAATGATTTATTGACGCTCTGCAATGCCTGTGCTCTCGGCGTATTATGGATACGACCGAACAATGTTCCCACCCTTTGCAGGTGTCTAATTTGTTGCGAGTTCACTGGTATAGTTTTGTCAACTTCAAGAAGGCTTTGAACCGGGTCTCAAAAGGGAGGTTTAAGCCACGTCCGTCCAGCCCCTGCCTTCTCACTTTAAGAGTTAACTTCTTTTGTCTTGTTTTTTGACCTGTCTCTTGCATTATAAGGGCTGGGCTCCTAGAACAGGGGTTCTTGACCTGGGTTTGATCAAACCCTAGGGTTTCGGTGAGTCGGCCTCAAAGGTTCTGCAATAAAAAGCATTATAAAAAGTATCAAGATCTCACGCCTCCATGTACCATCGCGTCTTTGATGTAAAACATTAGGACTTCTATGTGTCCAACACCTAGCTCTGAAGGGTCACTCTAATGCAGTCCACTTACAATATATCTTGAAGGGCTTTTCCTTTCCCCCACCCTCGAATCTAACCTAGTCAGTAACAAGAGCCAGGATTCATTAGAGGCAAGCTACCTTTTAACAACAGGATTTGGGGGTTTTTGACTTGGTCTTAGGCTTCTCTACCGGGTAGACCACAAAAGAAAGTGGGACAGACGCTGAACCAACACAGGGTAGTAGAACTCGGCGAATTGCCCCGCCATCCAGCTGAGTAGAGCCTATGTCGGTGGAGCAGCCGGTAAGACCGTCTGGGCCGAGGGCACAGAACCCGTTGAACGGAGTGCTGGATTTTGACTCGCAAGAAGATTGTGCGTCAATCACCGGAATCTAACCCCTTCTTTTGACTGTTGGGAGCAGGGGTTCTTGAATATACAGTATACGACTCTTTTGACTTCACCTCGCACATACTCATTGGTTTTGGGTGTGTGGTATGTTATCTTGAGTATTCTTCCGTGGCATTTTTTTTCTAAGGCTTGTATTTTTCTTTCTGATTCTACCAGGACTGTCCAGGTCTCACAACCCACGTTACTCGTATGAAACACATGATCCGTCTAAGGTACACTTACAAGAACCATTTGAAAGTTCGACGGTCCTACATCCAACTAACGTCGGGCAACTTTTAGAACTCTGCGTTATTCCTTACTGTTGTTTCTCATGAAGGCCTCTGGCTTGTAGGAGAAGCCGCTTTCTGGCTCCAGAGGATTGCCACAGCTGGCATGTTCACCTGGTATCTGCAGGTTGATCACCGTTTTGATGCCGTGCCTTGAAACAAGCACACACTTGGTGAACAAACGCTCATGTTGATGGACTGAAAGTATTTTTTCATACACGCCACACCTTCTGAATTGCTCGATGATGTTGTACTTTTCAATGATCTCAGTTGAAGGTCTGGACATAGCAAGGAGATGATCCGTCACCCTAAAATGACATGCAGGTGTTGACCTCCAGAAAACACGGATGGTAAAGTGGGACCTTGGGTACCATGAAGAGTAGAGGCCTTGAATAGCCTGCTGGTCTTCACGCCAGTAGTCTGGGTTGTCGTACTTGCAGAGCCGGCCTCCACAGCCAATAGAACATTGCATTTCTGCCGGTAGAACGTAGCGTATGGCCTCTCCGATGATGGTGTACTTTGCCCTGGGAGCTCGGACTGGACAAGGAGAAAGGACTTGATGAAGCAATTCCGCAGCGGAGCAATATGCATTCTTCTAAAACTCTTTGGAAGTAGCACACGTTCCAAAATAAAGTCTTGTTTTAATCACCACCATGATTAAGATCATGACTGGTAAATGCTCTTTCGAGGTGTCTAATCCTTTCCGCATGTTCGTCATCAGTAAAAATAGCTGCCACTACCTGTAGCGCATTTAAAGGTGGTGTACTTTATGGATAGTCAAATAACTTACGGAACTCCATCAGAGCACCACCGCTTGACTTTTCATGGACAGACATAGGAGTCTTCACTTGGGGTGATTTCTACAGTCATAGCAGAGCCTGGACACACAAAACCTGCATCAGACCTAAAAATACTGCAGCACAGCACTGGAGTACAACCTGTAATACTGTAATACTGCAATACAGTCCTGGATCACAACTTGTAATACTGCAGTACAGGACTGGAGTACAACTTGTAATACTGCAATACAGGACTGGAGTACAAAATGTAATATTACAATACTGCACTGGAGTACAACATGTATTACTACAAAACAGCACTAGAGTACACCCAGTAATATTGCAAAATTGTACTGGAGTACAACCTGAAATACTGCAATGCCGTACTGGAGTACAACCTGTAATACGGCAATACAGTACTAGAGTACAACTTGTAATACTGCAATACAGCACTGGAGTACAACATATAATACTACAAAACAGCACTAGAGTACACCCAGTAATATTGCAAAATTGTACTGGAGTACAACCTGAAATACTGCAATGCCGTACTGGAGTACAACATATAATACTACAATACAGTACTAGAGTACAACTTGTAATACTGCAATACAGCACTGGAGTACAACATATAATACTACAATACAGCACTAGAGTACAACCTGATAAAGGGCAGTACAGCACTGGAGTACAACCTGATAAAGGGCAGTACAGCACTGGAGTACAACCAGTAATATTGCAAAATTGTACTGGAGTACAACCTGAAATACTGCAATGCCGTACTGGAGTACAACCTGTAATACGGCAATACAGTACTAAAGTACAACTTGTAATACTGCAATACAGCACTGGAGTAAAACATATAATACTACAATACAGCACTAGAGTACAACCTGATATAGGGCAGTACAGCACTGGAGTACAACCAGTAATACTGCAATATAGTACTAGAGTACAACTTGTATTACTGCATTACAGTACTGAAATACAACCTGTAACACTGCAATACAGCACTGGAGTACAACTTGTAATACTGCAATACAGCACTAGAGTACAACCTGAAATAGGGCAGTACAGCACTGGAGTACAAGCGGTAATACTGCAATATAGTACTAAAGTACAAATTGTATTACTGCAATACAGTACTATAATACAACCAGTAATACTGCAATACAGCACTAGAGTACGACATGTAATACTACAATACAGCACTAGAGTACAACCTGAAATAGGGCATTACAGCACTGGAGTACAACCGGTAAAACTGCAATATAGTCCTAGAGTTCAAATTGTATTACTGCAATACAGTACTATAATACAACCAGTAATACTACAATACAGCACTGGAGTACAACTTGTAATACTGAAATACAGCACTGGAGTACGACATGTAATATTACAATACAGCACTGGAGTACATGTAATACTACAATACAGCACTAGAGTACAACCTGAAATAGGGCAGTACAGCACTGGAGTACAACCGGTAAAACTGCAATATAGTCCTAGAGTTCAAATTATATTACTGCAATACAGTACTCAAATACAACCTGTAATATTGCAATACAGCACCAGAGTACAACCTGAAATAGGGCAGTACAGCACTGGAGTACAACCGGTAATACTGCAATATAGTACTAGAGAACAACCTGTAATTTTGCAATATAGCACTGGAATATGACATGTAATACTACAATACAGCACTGAAGTACAAGCTGAAATACTGCTATGCAGTACTGGAGTACAACCTGTAATACTCCAATACAGTACAACTTGTAATACTCAAATACAGCACTGGAGTACAACCTATAAAACTGCAGTACAGCACTAGAGTACAACCTGTAATACTGCAATGCAGTACTGAAGTACAACCTGTAATACTTCAATACAGTACAACTTGTAATACTGCAATACAGCACTGGAGTACAAACTGTAATACTGCAGTACAATACTGTGCATCCACACAGACCATGAGTGAACTCCCTTGGATCTTCAAGTTGGAGATTTGAACAAACGGATAACAACGATGCGAGGCGGCTGGCGTGTAACTTGAACCGGGTCCAATTAGACAAATCTAACGACATGTACTGTAACTCTAACGACATGTAAAAAGCAAGCTGAGAAGATGACTTACCTGCCAGGTGAGTCAAATAAGTCTCATCAAGCTGCAGAGCTCAGACGTTGCCACTCTCGCCTCAGCTCTGTGGAAAGTCAATCCTTTGGCCTCGCTTGATTTGATTCGCCTCAGATGATCTATGTCAGGGCGGGGCTGGGCCGCCAGGACATTGCGGCGTCTCAAAGCCGTCTACCTCATCGCGATGACGGGTCGAGGCCGGGAATAACGGGAGACTGTTTGAAAAAGTAGAACAAATGGAAAAAAACAAGTCTTTGCTGGGGTTCGGCGGAAGACCAGAGCATTGGTCTGTTCCGTCTTCTCTTGGATTAGACCTCTAATCTTCTTAGAGTATAAAAAAGTCCCACTCCTCTTTTATGTCAATCATCACCTAATGTCCTCAGATTGCATTTTAAAATCTTCTACAAACACATCACCAGTTGATCAGTTCCATGTTCTTGTATCTATGAAGATGTACTTCCATCTTTCTGATTCCATGCGCATGGTCTATAAATAGATAAAAGGAGGTGACATAGCAAGGAGATACATTCTGATTGGCTTACCCTTGGTCTTGCTAAAGCTGGTTAGGGTTCAGGTTAGTGATGGACAGGATTTGGAAAAAAGCCAATAAGCCCATGCAGCGCAGAAGAAAAAGCTGCCGGTTGCATCTTGGACATGTTCTTTTTAGGTGCGGAACAATCAATATAGTTCATTGGAAACCACCGATCAGTTAGATACGCCATGTGGTGCAGGAAGGAACTGATTACCGTTGAGAGTGTCATCTGTGAAAGATACCTCTAACACCAACACAATGACTGGCATAGCTTTGTCAACTTCAAGAAGGCTTTGAACCGGGTCTCAAATGGAGGTTTGAGCTAGTTCTGTCCAGCACCTGCCTTCTTACTATAAGAGTTAACTTATTTTGTCTTGTTTTTAGACCTCTCTCTTGCATTATAAGGGCTGGGCTCCTAAAGCAGTGTTTTTTAACCTGGGTTCGACTGAACCCTAGGGGTTCGGTGAGTCGGCCTCAGGGGTTCAGTGAGTCGGCCTCAGGGGTTCTGCGTATTATGGGTACCCCCAAACAATGTTCCCTCTAATATTCCATCTGTTTTGCAGGTGTCTTATTTGTTGTGAGTTCACTGGCATAGGTTTGTCAACTTCAAGAAAGCTTTGAACCGGGTCTCAAAAGGGAGGTTTGAGCCAGTTCCGTCCAGCGCCTGCCTTCTGACCTTAAGAGTTAACTTCTTTTGTCTTGTTTTTAGACCTCTCTCTTGTTTTATAAGGGCTGGGTTCCAAGAACAGGAGTTCTTAACCTGGGTTCGATCGAACCCTAGGTGTTCTTTGAGTCGGCCTCAGGGGTTCAGTGAGTCGGCCTGAGGGGTTCGGCGTATTATGGATACACCCAAACAATGTTCCCTCTAATATTCCATCTGATTTGCAGGTGTCTAATTTGTTGTGAGTTCACTGGCATAGGTGTGTCAACTTCAAGAAGGCTTTGAACCGGGTCTCAAAAGGGAGGTCTGAGCCAGTTCCGTCCAGCGCCTGCCTTCTTACTATAAAAGTTAACTTATTTTGTCTTGTTTTTAGACCTCTCTCTTGCATTATAAGGGCTGGGCTCCTAGACCATGGGTGTCAAACTCTAGCCCGCGGGCAAAATATTTTCCCGGCAGACTCCCAAAGTTCCGTGCCCCTCCCGAAAAACTCCCGGGGTAACCATTCTCCAGAACTTCTCCCGATTTCAACCTGGACAACAATATCCCTTGTAGGCACTGCCTTTACGTTCTCTACAACCTGTCGTCACGTCGGCTTTCCCTCCGTACTAACAGCGTGCCAGCCAAGACATGACATATGCAGCTTGTACACACACAAGTGAATGCAAGGCATACTTGCTCAACAGCCATACAGGTCACACTGAGGGTGGCCGTATAAACAACTTTAACACTGTTACAAATATGCGCCTCTCTGTGAACCCACACCAAACAAGGAATGAAAAACGGATTTCGGGAGAACATCTGCACCGTAACACAACAATAAACATAACAAATACCCAGAATTCCTTGCAGCACTAACTCTTCCGGGACGCTACAATATACACCCCCGCTACCACCAATCCCCACCCACCTCATTATTTTATTTTCAAATTTATTAGCCTGTGGATAAAGTTATTGTTGATATTTACCTCAGAAGGCTGCAAATAGAAAAGAGGCATTAAATGTTTTATTTAAAATGTTTTTAATATACCATTGATGTTTTTTCGTCGGTTTTTTGAAAGTTGATTTTGCACTATTAAGTTATATAAGCGTCGCTTGTTCCATATTTTGTGTTCAAGCAAATCAGTGTAGCAAACTGAGCAATAATTAACATGATGAACAATTATTAAAGAACCTCAAAGGCACAATAATACTAAGAACATGTCCGCTCCATAAACAGCAATAGGACAAAAGACAAGTGCTAACTGTTTTATTCTTAACACTTTATGTTTTTGGCCTCGAATGCAAACAATTTATCAAATACAAAACCAGTAAAGTTGGCATGTTGTGTAAATCGTGAATAAAAACAGAATACAATGATTTGCAAATCTTTTTCAACTTATATTCAATTGAATGGACTCCAAAGACAAGATACTTAACCTTCAAACTAAAAAACATTATTTTTTGCAAATATAAGCTCATTTGGAATTTGATGCCTGCAACATGTTTCAAAAAAGCTTGCACGAGTGGCCAAAAAGACTGAGAAAGTTGAGGAATGCTCATCAAACACTTATGTGGAACATCCCACGGGTGAACAGGCTAATTGGGAACATGCTCAGTCATTCACAAACAAGGATGGGGCGAGGGTCACCACTTTGTGAACAAATGCGTGAGAAAATTGTCCAACAGTTTAAGAACAACATTTCTCAAAGAGCTATTGCAAGGAATTTAGGGATTTCAACATCTACGGTCAGTAATATCATCAAAAGGTTCCGAGAATCTGTAGAAATCACTCCACGTAAGCAATGATATTACAGACCTTTGATCCCTCAGGTGGTACTGCATCAAAAAGCGACATCAGTATGTAAATGATATCACCACATAGGCTCAGGAACACTTCAGAAAACCACTGGCAGTAACTGCAGTTCATCAATACATCTGTAAGTGCAAGCTAAAACTGTACTATGCAAAACGAAAGCCATTTATCAACAACACCCCAAAACTGCCCCCGGTTTTGCTGGACCCGAGCTCATCTAAGATGAACTAATGCAAAGTGTAAAAGTGCTCTGTGGTCTGAAAAAATCCACATTTGAAATTGATTTTGGAAACTGTGGATGTTGTGTCCTCCAGAACAAAGAAGAAAAGAACCATCCAGATTGAAGTTGAAAAGTCAGCATCTGAGATGGTATGGGGGTGTGTTTCTGCCCAAGGCATGGGTAACTTACACATCTGTGAAGGCACCATTAAAAAGTTGAAGTAACAATGATTGTCTCACGCACACTCGGTGTGGTGAAATTAACCTTCTGTATTTGACCTATCACCCTTGATCACACCCTGGGAGGTGAGGGGAGCAGTGAGCAGCAGCGATGGTCACGCCTGGGAATCATTTTGGTTACTTTACCCCCAGTTCCAACCCTTGATGCTGAGTATCAAGCAAGGAGTTAATGGTGTGACTCGGCCTGGGTTTTGTGCTGAAAGGTACATACAGGTTTTGGAGCAACATAAAGTCAATCAATCAATCAATCAATCAATGTTTACTTATATAGCCCTAAATCACTAGTGTCTCAAAGGGCTGCACAGACCACCACGACATCCTCGGTAGGCCCACATAAGGGCAAGGAAAACTCACACCCAGTGGGACGTCGGTGACAATGATGACTATGAGAACCTTGGAGAGGAGGAAAGCAATGGATGTCGAGCGGGTCTAACATGATACTGTGAAAGTTCAATCCACAATGGATCCAACACAGTCGCGAGAGTCCAGTCCAAAGCGGATCCAACACAGCAGCGAGAGTCCCGTTCACAGCGGAGCCAGCAGGAAACCATCCCAAGCGGAGGCGGACCAGCAGCGCAGAGATGTCCCCAGCCGATACACAGGCGAGCAGTACATGGCCACCGGATCGGACCGGACTCCCTCCACAAGGGAGAGTGGGACATAGAAGAAAAAGAAAAGAAACGGCAGATCAACTGGTCTAAAAAGGGAGTCTATTTAAAGGCTAGAGTATACAAATGAGTTTTAAGGTGAGACTTAAATGTTTCTACTGAGGTAGCATCTCGAACTGTTACCGGGAGGGCATTCCAGAGTACTGAAGCCCGAACGGAAAACGCTCTATAGCCCGCAGACTTTTTTTGGGCTTTGGGAATCACTAATAAGCCGGAGTCCTTTGAACGCAGATTTCTTGCCGGGACATATGGTACAATACAATCGGCAAGATAGGATGGAGCTAAACCGTGTAGTATTTTATACGTAAGTAGTAAAACCTTAAAGTCACATCTTAAGTGCACAGGAAGCCAGTGCAGGTGAGCCAGTACAGGCGTAATGTGATCAAACTTTCTTGTTCTTCTCAAAAGTCTAGCAGCCGCATTTTGTACCAACTGTAATCTTTTAATGCTAGACATGGGGGGACCCGAAAATAATACGTTACAGTAGTCGAGGCGAGACGTAACAAACGCATGGATAATGATCTCAGCGTCTTTAGTGGACAGAATGGAGCGAATTTTAGCGATGTTACGGAGATGACAGAAGGCCGTTTTAGTAACGCTTTTAATGTGTGCCTCAAAGGAGAGAGTTGGGTCGAAGATAATACCCAGATTCTTTACCAAGACGCCTTGTATAATTGTTTGGTTGTCAAATGTTAGAGTTGTACTATTAAATAGAGTTCGGTGTCTAGCAGGACCGATAATCAGCATTTCCGTTTTTTTGGCGTTGAGTTGCAAAAAGTTAGCGGACATCCATTGTTTAATTTCATTAAGACACGCCTCCAGCTGACTACAATCCGGCGTGTTGGTCAGCTTTAGGGGCATGTAGAGTTGGGTGTCATCAGCATAACAGTGAAAGCTAACACCGTATTTGCGTATGATGTCACCTAGCGGCAGCATGTAGATGCTGAAGAGTGCAGGGCCAAGGACCGAACCCTGGGGAACTCCACACGTTACCTTAACGTAGTCCGAGGTCACATTGTTATGGGAGACACACTGCATCCTATCAGTAAGATAAGAGTTAAACCAAGACAGGGCTAAGTCTGACATACCAATTCGTGTTTTGATACGTTCTAATAAAATATTATGATCGACGGTATCGAAAGCAGCGCTAAGATCGAGGAGCAGCAACATAGATGACGCATCAGAATCCATCGTTAGCAATAGATCATTAGTAATTTTTGCGAGGGCTGTCTCCGTGGAGTGATTTGCCCTGAAACCGGATTGAAAGGTTTCACATAGATTGTTAGACGCTAAGTGTTCATTTAACTGCTCCGCAACAATTTTTTCAAGGATTTTTGAAACAAAGGGAAGGTGAGACACCGGTCGGTAGTTTACCATGAGGTCAGGATCGAGGTTAGGTCTTTTAAGAAGAGGATGAATAACGGCTTTTTTGAATGCTCGGGGAACAGTGCCCGAGGAGAGTGATAAGTTTATAATATTTAGCACTGATGGACCTAATAATACAAAGAGCTCCTTGATCAGTTTCCCAGGAAGAGGGTCAAGTAAACATGTTGTCTGTTTTATTCCATTTACACGTTGTAACAATTCCTCTAATGTTATTTCCTCAAAACGAGAGAAACTATTTTGGAGGGCAGTATCCGCCGTATATACAATCGTGTCAGTGTTAATAGAACCCCGTTGTAGCTGGGACGCATTGTCTTTAATCTCCTTTCTAATGACTTCAATTTTCTTACTAAAGAATTGCATAAAGTCATCAGCTGAGTGGGTTGAGCTACTGGAAGGAGTCCCTTGTTGGGTTAGCGATGCTACCGTACTAAACAAAAATTTAGGATCGTTTTTATTACGGTGGATGAGATTTGAGTAATATTTAGCTTTAGCTAAGGTAAGCATGCGTTTATAAGTTATTAAACCATCACTCCATGCTTGATGGTGCACCTCAAGTTTAGTCGTGCGCCATTTGCGTTCCAGCTTTCTACATAATAATTTCTGAGCTCTAGTTTCTTCTGTAAACCATGGGGTGCGCTTTTTTGGAGCCTTTTTTAACTTTAGCGGTGCTATGTTATCAATGGTTTCGCGCAGGGCGTCGTTAAAGTTGTTAGTGAGGTTATCAATAGAGCCCACATACTTTGGGAATGGTGCCATTACCGAGGGCAGTAGGTCAGCAAGAGTTGTCGTTGTGGCTGTATAAATGTTGCGGCTGCTGTATAAGAAATGTTATGGTGGACGCCCCTGCTTATTTCAGCAAGACAATGCCAAGCCATGTGATACAACAGCGTGGCTTCATAGTAAAAGAGTGCGGGTACTAGACTGGCCTGTCTGTAGTCCAGACCTGTCTAGCATTGAAAATGTGACGCGCATTATGAAGCCTAAAATGCTACAACTAAGACCCCGGACTGTTGAACTATTTAAACTGTACATCAAGCAAGAATGGGAAAGAATTCTACCTGAAAAGCCACAAAAATTTATCTCAGTTCCCAAACGTTTACAAAGTGTTGTTAAAAGGAAAGGCCATATAACACAGTGGTAAAAATGCCCCAATGACAACTTTTTTGCAATGTGTTGCTGCCATTAAATTCTAAGTTAATGATTATTTGCACAAAAAATAAGTTTCTCAGTTACAACATTAAATATCTTGTCTTTGCAGTCTATTCAATTGAATATAAGTTGAAAAGGATTTGCAAATTATAGTATTCTGTTTTTATTTACCATTTACACAACGTGCCAACTTTACTGGTTTTGGGTTTTGAGTTTGTCAAATATAGTGTAAATATGCCATTATTAATTAAATATGCTCAGCTACAATCCAATCCACTTTAATGATACGGCACAAAAAACAATACAAGTGGTGGACAGTAGTTAAAATACACATTTTTAAAAGCCGGATACAACTGTAAAGATGGTGTGCATTGCAAGATAAATTTAACTTAAAAGAATAAATGTATCGGACACTGGAGGGATTCTCACAAATTTGCACGGACAGAGAGCTAGTGGGCGGCCTAGGACGGAGTCGGCTCTCGCGTTTGCTTTGTTAGGTCTGTTACGTTCGCAAAATGTATTCATTATTGCACATTTTTTGTTTAGTTTTTTTTTGTTGCGTTTTACTTTTGTAGTAGAAATGGCATCACTGACTGTTTGCATCAGCTTTGTCCTCCTTTAATGTATTTTATGTACTTTGTGTTCTTTGTTTTCTTTAAAGTCTTTAATGTTTTTTTTTTATGTGTTTTTACCTTTTTGTTTGGACTTTCACTCTGTAAACACATCAGTCGTGATATACAAAGTCTATAACCTGGTTTATCCAGAATATCCAAATATTTTGTTTGGACAAGTACAGGCGCCACACAGCTGAGAGAATTTGGCAAAACTCCCCTGCAAATAATCAACAGTGGTTAAAATTTTCATTGGAATGTCTATAAAATGTACTTTATACATTTATCTGTGAGTCTGCAATCATATTATTAACTAATAGTTTCGCAAAGTGATTTTTGGACCCGCCCGATTGCTTGGTTGTTTGTTTTGTGACTCACACATATGAAAAACTATTGTATGTAATACTACAATACTGTATGTGTAATACTACTGTACTGTATGTAGTACTACTTTGCTCGATGAAAAACTATGGTTTTGTGTATTACTCTACTGTACTGTATGTAATAATATTATATGTATGTGGACGACTCTTGCTATCGCCGCTCGGGTTCCACTGACCACCCAGGAAGGACATCTCTCTTGGCAGGTTTGACTCTTGTTTTTCAATAAGGCAGCTGTCTTAGCAGCACTGCTCGCTCCTCCGTGTCTCGCTCTTCGGTCCGCTCTTCAGTAGGCCGCGTCTCCGTCTCTCGTGTCTTGCCACCTGTCGTTCTTGCTCTTTAGTCTCCTACTCCTTTCCCGATCCCTCCTCCTTGTCCCCTTTTATACATCATGAGGAGATGGATTAATTGGGTTCTGGTGTGTGAGCCACGCACCTGAGTTGGATTGCGGCGGCGTCGCTCCCCGCACGCTCCGCCGCATTCTCCGCCTCCTTGCCGCCATCTTGGCCAGGGCTGCAGCGTGCCCCCGCTCCACCTCTCTACAATGTAATACTCCAGTTCTGTAGGTAATACCACTACTCTAATAGTAAAGTACTTTATATAATACTTACCCTGTTTATATACGAGTTGGGGAAATTGTGTTGGATGTAAATATAAACAGAATACAATGATTTGCAAATCATTTTCAACCCATGTTCAGTTGAATATGCTACAAAGACAACATATTTGATGTTCAAATTGAAAAACATTTTGTTTTTGTGCAAATAATCCTTAACTTTAGAATTTGATGCCAGCAACATGTGACAAAGAAGTTGGGAAAGGTGTGGTTATTTTGTCACAACATTGCTGTTTACAGGAGACGAAAATGTGACTGCTGTTGTTGTGTGTTGTTGCTGCGCTGGGAGGACTTTAATGAGACTGCTTAACAATAAACCCACATAAGAAACCAAGAACTCTCCCTCGATCATTCTACAGTTATAACGTCATTGGGCAGGCACTCTGTTTATATTGTGGGAAAACGGACGTGAAAACAGGCTGTCGACACGTCACTCGGGTCCGCATGGAGCTGGAGGAGGCGTAGCCTCCAGCTCAGCCTGATTTTCGGGAAAAAAATTGTCTCGGGAGGTTTTCGAGAGATGCGCTGAATTTCGGGAGTCTCCCGAAAAATCCGGGAGGGTTGGCAAGTATGTATGAATGCCGCTTGACAGCGTTGTGTTATTTGGGTCCAAAATGGCTCTTTCAACATTCTGGGTTGCCTACCCCTGCATTAGTGGAAAAGCGGAAAGTGAGTGAAAGTGACGGAGACGTTGCCATGGAGACAAGGGTTTTCTTACGTGCCCGGCTGCAGTCACACTGCGACACCTGTCCGTCAGTAATAACAATCCCCAATAACCTGGACCAATTTAAATTGTTATATGTTTCTTTATTGTTTAATTTGCATTGCATTTCTATATGACGCCGGATACCACTCCGGGAGCCGTCACTTTTTTTGCGCTTGCTATCCCAGTGCTTTACTATTATCCGCCGACCACCGTGTTGCTGTAGGGCATACTTGCCAACCCTCACGGATTTTCCGAGAGACTCCCGAAATTCAGCGCCTCTCCTGAAAACCTCCCGGGACAAATTTTTTCCCGAAAATCTCCCGAAATTCAGGCGGAGCTGGAGGCCACGCCCCCTCCAGCTCCATGCGGACCCGAGTGACGTGTCGACAGCCTGTTTTCACGTCTGCTTTCCCACAATATAAACAGAGTGCCTGCCCAATAACGTTATAACTGTAGAATGATCAAGGGCGAGTTCTTGGTTTCTTATGTGGGTTTATTGTTAGGCAGTCTCATTAAAGTCCTCCCAGCGCGGCAACAACACACAACAACAGCAGTCACGTTTTCGTCTTCCATAAAGCAGTTTGTCTGCCGTAAACAGCAATGTTGTGACACTCTTAAACAGGACAATACTGCCATCTACTGTGCATGCATATGTGACAATAACATTTATGGCTTTTAGAGTAGTGGTTCTCAACCTTTTTTCAGAGATGTAGCCCCTGTGAAAATTTTTTTAATTCAAGTACACCCTAATCACAGCAAGGAATTTTTAGTTGAAAAAAAACCCAAATCAGATAAAGAAGTAAAATACAGCACTATGTCATCAGTTTTTGATTTATTAAATTGTATAATAGTGCAAAATATTGCTCATTTGTAGTGGTCTTTCTTGAACTATTTGGAAAAAAAGATATAAAAATAACTAAAAACTTGTTGAAAAATCAACAAGTGATTCAATTATAAATAGATATTTCTATACATACTGCGATGAGGGGGCGACATGTCCAGGATTTACACCACCTTCCGACCGATTGCAGCTGAGATCGGCACCAGAGACCCCAAAGGGAATAAGCAGTAGAAAATGGATGGATGGAGAGCTGTATATATACTCCTCCCCTCTTGACCACGCCCCCAAAAACGCCCCGCCCCCCAACCACGCCCTTTGCCCAACCCCCACCTCCCGATGTGTAATCATCAACTAAAAGTGCCCTCTTTGGGGATTGTAATAGAGATCCATCTGGATTCATAAACTTAATTCTAAGCATTTCTTCACAAAAAAATTAATCTTTAACATCAAATTTTATGGAACATGTCCACAAAAAAATCTAGCTGTCAACACTGAATATTGCATTGTTGTATTTCTTTTCACAGTTTATGAACTTACATTCATATTTTGGTGAAGTATTATTTAATAAACATATTTATAAAGGATTTTTGAATTGTTGCTATTTTTAGAATATTTAAAAAAAAAATCTCACTTACCCTTTGCCATACCTTCAAGAACCCCCAGGGGTACGCGTACCCCAATTTGAGAACCACTGCCGTACAGTACAGTGCATATAAGATAGATAGATTGATAGATAGCCTATCAATCCATCATCTATTTATTTAAGTATTAATGTAGTTCATAATATATACCAGCAGATGGCAGCATGCAGGCGTGTTGTAGTTTGAGCCGTTAAATTGTCTGTCGCTTGACGCCCACACACACTGCCGGGTTCCACATAAGCAATCGCGAAAAGCGCGCTGGGAAATGATGTCTTTTCAACGAGTTGGCGTGGTGTCTTTTGTGCAATGTAGAAATACATTTCCCAGAATGCACCGCTGCCAGTTTGAGGGGCCGGGCCAGCCGGGAGCGCTGTCACGCCAAATTTCTCCCCCCCTACAACCCACCCCCCCCCCATTTACTTCCGGGGTCATGATTAATACAGACGTTTTGTTAACGCTATTTTAGAAAAATTTAACGCTATTTTATAAAAATACAGACGTTTTGTTAACGCTGTATCAAAAAAAAAAAAAAAAATTTACAAACACAAGCTATGGGATGACACATTTACTTCTGGGGTCACGTTTCCTCTTATGTCATCCCATAGCTTGTGTTTGTAAATTTTTTTTTAAATTTGTTTATAATATAGCGCTAACAAAACGTCTGTATTTTTATAATATAGCGTTGTATGTTAATAATATAGCGTTAACAAAACGTCTGCATTAATCATGACCCCGGAAGTAAATGGGGGGGAAGGTGTCTGGTTTTTTTTTTGTTTGTTTTTCTTCAAAGGTTTATTTATAAATTTCAACAATTACAAACAATAAGTCAAACAACAATATAAAACATTGTAAAACATTATGAAAACAGTACAAAACAGCGCCAGGGGGTTGTAAGTTCAAAATAATAAAAAAAGAATACAAACAAATATATATAAATAATAAACAAAATGCAAAGCCGTAGGCTTATTCAGATTCATCAAACAACTTAAATTTGGAACACAGCATCATCGTTTTCACAGCTTTTTTGTTGTTAGAGGTAGAGAGCGTTTTAATGTAAAGTTCCAGATCTTTTTTAAAGGCACAAAAGATAGGACAGGTATTAAGAAACCTACATATATGAATATAAAACTTAGCCAATAAAATAATGAGGTTGCAAAGGTAGAAATCCTTTTCAAATTTTTGTTCATACAGTGTAAAACCAAAAATCACATCTTTAAAGTAAAGCACAAATTTGTCATAAATATTGTCCAGGATGAAGCGACAGATGCCCTGCCATAGTGATCGAGTGTTTTCACAAGTCCAAAACAAGTGGTTGACAGTCTCTGGGTGCATGTTACAAAAGGTGCAGGTAACATCAATGTCCTTTTTGCAGCCCTTTGAGAAACTAGTGATTTAGGGCTATATAAGTAAACATTGATTGATTGATTGATTCTTGTATCTAACCATCACAGTCTGTACAGGGTAATAGCGATGGATGATTTTAAATGATATCTCTTTGACTTTGTTGGTAAGTAAATACCTGTTAGGAAGGGACCACGTTTTGATCCAACAGATGTCATTTACAACATTATTCCATAAGGAAATTACATAGGAGACAGACACACAATCATTTTGGAATAAGCTGCGGATTTTTCTGTTATTTTTTTGATCAAAGCAAAGTTTCCCCACAGGAGTGTCAAGTGGATCATTCACAATTTTTACAGCAGAAAGAGGAGGTGTGTAAGCCCTGTACAACATAATAACACTTGTTGGGATGGCATCAAATACAATAGCAAATTGTTTGGGAGTCACAGGTATCTTAAATTGGTTGAGAAATTCTTGGTAATTAAAAAGTTGACCTTCCTTATTGAAAAGCTGACTCACTAAAATAATGTTATTGTTAAACCAATTGTTGAGGAAAAGAGATTTCCTTTTGTAACATATGTCTTTATTGTTCCAGATGAAATATTTGGTAGTTGAAAAATTGTGCTTGTATACAAGAGACCATGCTAGAAGGGCTTGTTTGTGGAAGTTTGAGAGCGCAACAGGAAACCTATCAATGTTATAATTACACAATAGCAACAATTTTAGGCATCCAAGGTTAGAGAATACATGATGAGAAGTAAAGTTCCAAATTGAGGTAGGGTCTTTCATCCATCCATCCATCCATTTTCTACCGCTTATTCCCTTTTTGGGGTCGCGGGGGGCGCTGGCGCCTATCTCAGCTACAATCGGGCGGAAGGCGGGGTACACCCTGGACAAGTCGCCACCTCATCGCAGGGCCAACACAGATAGACAGACAACATTCACACTCACATTCACGCACTAGGGCCAATTTAGTGTTGCCAATCAACCTATCCCCAGGTGCATGTCTTTGGAAGTGGGAGGAAGCCGGAGTACCCGGAGGGACAATTTTAGGCATCCAAGGTTAGAGAATACATGATGAGAAGTAAAGTTCCAAATTGAGGTAGGGTCTTTCAAGTAGTGTCTTATCCAATTAATTTTAAAGGTGTTGTTTAGTGTAGTGAAGTCAAGAAAGTTTAGACCACCCTGATTGTAATTGTTCATTATAACAGATTTCTTAATATAATGAATTTTGTTTTTCCAAATAAAGTCAACCAGTATTTTGTCAATAGATTTACATATTTTTTGGTTAACATCTAAAGAAATAGCTGCATACGTAAGCCTGGAGATACCTTCTGCTTTGGAAAGTAAGGTTCTGGGGGAAGGTGTCTGTAGGAGAAGAAATTTGGCATGACGACGCCCACACACACTGCCGGGTTCCACATAAGCAATCGCGAAAAGCGCGCTGGGAAATGATGTCTTTTCAACGAGTTGGCGTGGTGTCTTTTATGCACTGTAGAACTACGTTTCCCGGAATGCACCGCTGCCAGTTTGAGGGGCCGGGCCAGCCGGGAGCGCCATGCAAGAAAACGCCCGCTCAGCTGTTTCATCGACGACAGTATGAATTTCAAAGCACGTTTCGGTAGTAGGTCAAATGTTCCTTCAAAATAAAACACGTATTTACGTTGTCATTTTGATAACGGACGATAGATACATTTAGATACGTTTAGAGAGCTTATATAAAAGCTATGATATCTAAATAAGGTTATAGAGGCGCATTAATGTGAAATACTATGTGTGGCTTGATGGAAACTTTCAATCTTTAAAATACATTTTGAAAGTCAGTCTTGTTTTGGATTTTGTAGCGACTTTAGTATGTTTTACTTAATAATAAAATCACATATTATATTATCTATGACTAACAAAGCCCTACCTAGATTTCTTTGTGCCCGATTATGAAGTAATGACTCAATCATCACGAAGGGCGAATGAAGCGCATACTGAAACCCACTACTACCCACCACGCAGCCTGATAGTTTATATATCAATGATGAAATATTAACATTGCAACACATGCCAATACGGCCGGTTTAGTTTACTAAATTAAAATGTTAAATTTCCTGCAGAAAACGTTGCGGAATGATGACTCGTGTTTGTGACGTTATTGGTTGGAGGGGACATATTAGCCCAGCACCACTTACGGCTAAACGTCGTCTCCTTTCATCGCGCAATTACACAGTATTTTGGACATCATTTTTGATGAATCTTTTGCAATTTGTTCAATTAATAATGGAGAAGTCAAAGTAGAATGATGGAGGTGGGAAGCTTTTAGCCTTTAGTCACACAAACACACAGTGTTTCCTTGTTTAAAATTCCCGGAGGTGAAGCTTTACTATGGATCAGAGCGGTTAAGTCCGCTGTGAACGGGACTCCCACTGCTGTGTTGGATCCGCTTTGGACTGGACTCTTGCGACTGTGTTGGATCCATTATGGATTGAACTTTCACAGTATCATGTTAGACCCGCTCGACATCCATTGCTTTCCTCCTCTCCAAGGTTCTCATAGTCATCATTGTCACCGACGTCCCACTGGGTGTGAGTTTTCCTTGCCCTTATGTGGGCCTACCGAGGATGTCGTAGTGGTTTGTGTTGTGTTTTGTGCAGCCCTTTGAGACACTAGTGATTTAGGGCTATATAAGTAAACATTGATTGATTGATTGATTGATGACATTTACTTCCGGGGTCATGATGAGGACCCAGGCGGAGATGCGGATGAGGGGACAGGACTGCAGAGTTTGGAGGGACTGGAGGAGGTGCGGATGAGGGGACAGGGCTGCGGAGCTAGCACTGAGCGCTGGGACGGAGAGGCTTCACGGTGTCTTGGCTGGGTGAGCAGGCGTCGGACACCTCAGTCACCTTGGACGTATCCTCGCTCATCCATGCGGACTAGACACTGGCCGAGAGTGGAGTCGGCTGTCTTGGTTGCTTTGTTGGGTCTGCTCCTGTCTCTGGCCATGCTCCCTCCATCCCAGCGGACGATGGCGTGGAACACCCCAGAGGCCACCACAGTGTATATGTTTATTTTACTTTTTATTCATAGCTAGTATGTAGAAGTGTCTGGTTGTATCTGCTGCTTTAATGTCTTTAATGTCCTCTGTGTTCTTTGATGTTTGATGTTTCCCTCTTACACACATGGAAGAGGGATCTGTACCATGGCTATGAGTTGTTGTTGTTTTTTCCCCTTGGCCTCAGTCTGCACCTCCTCTCCAGGGCCCAGGCTAAGACCGATTTTTTTTAATTTTGTTTTAATCTTCTATTCCCCCTCCTTGTTTACCTGTATCTCATCTTTTTTGTAAGGGGCGCTGGAAGCCGGCAGACCCGTCAGCGATCCTGTTCTGTCTCCCTGTAATGTTTGTCTAAACTTGAATGGGATTGTGCTGAAAATTTTAATTTCCCTGAAGGAACTCTCCTGACGGAATAAATAAAGTACTATCTATCTAATTTTTCCTCACATTTCCTCTCACGTCATTCCATAGCTTATGTTTGTAATTTTTTTTATATATTTTTTTAATATAGCGTTAACAAAACATCTGTATTTTTCTAATATAGCGTTGTATTTTTATAATATAGCGTTAACAAAACATCTGTATTAATCATGACCCCGGAAGTAAATGGGGGTGAGGGGGGTGTATGGAGAAGAAATTTGGCGTGACAGCGCCTTTATGTTCCTATGCGTTTTATTTTGAAGGAAAACATGCGAAGTAGTGTATCCGTTTCCGCTGTCGTCACACTTGCTCCACGCCCACACGGAGCAATCCCCAACCGCACAAACCGGCGGAGGAGGAGAAGCGATGAAGCATTTCTAAGACGTTACAGCGTCTGTCCTCGCAGGAATTTCAAGGCCGCCGCCTTTATGACCAAAGACGCGAGGGCAGCCCCCCCAAAAAATAAGCCAAACGTAACAACCATGCAGTTCAAATTCAGACGGATTTGAGCTCCCAAGCTGACATCGCCGCATCCTTCCCGGTTCTCATCAGCTTCGCCCCCGCCTCCTCCTCCTCATCATGTCCGTGCAAGAGCACTGCTACCCGGAGCCGTTCCTGGCGCTCCAGGCCGGTCCGGAGCGGATGCGGGTGGAGATCGAGCGGCTGTCCCGGGAGCTGAGCCAGACCACGGACGAGAAGATCCGGGCTGCCGAGTACGGACTGGCGGTGCTGGAGGAGAAGCAGCAGCTGAAGCAGCAGTACGACGAGCTGGAGGTGGAGTATGAGGCTGTCCGGCAGGAGCTGGAGCAGATCAAGGAGGTGAGATATTTCAGTCCGACGTTTCTTCATTTTCCTCATATGTTGGTGTAAATACAGATCATTTACATGCTTGTCATTGATACGATTTTAAGTACAAATATATTTGAAATATCATCATCTCCCGTGAAATTAATGTCATGCTGCAAGGTCAGGATGAAGATGTGCTGCTCCTCACCCAACCCCCCTTTAGCTCCTCTTTGCTCCTCTTCTCTCCCCTTTGCACTAAACTGCCTCCTCTTTTCTCCTATTTGCTCCCAATTGCTCCTCTTTGCTTCTTGTTGCTCTATTTTGCACTTCCATTGCTCCCCTTTTGCTCCTCTTCTGTCCCCTTTGCAAAAAACTGCCTTCTCTTTGCTCTTTTTTGCACTTCCCTTTTGCTCCCAATTGCTCCTCTTTACCCCTCATTGCACCACCTTTGCTCCTCTTTGCTTCTTTTTGCTCTATTTTGCACTTCCATTGCCACCTTTTTGCTCCTCTTTGCTCCTCTTCTCTCCCCTTTGCAAAAAATTGCCTTATCTTTGCTCCTATTTACTCCTTTTTGCCTTTCCCTGTTGCTCCCAATTGCTCCTCTTTGCTCCTCTTCTCTCCCCTTTGCAAAAAACTGCCTTCTCTTTGCTCCTCTTCTCTCCCCTTTGCAAAAAACTGCCTTCTCTTTGCTCCTCTTCTCTCCCCTTTGCAAAAAAATGCCTTCTCTTTGCTCCTATTTACTCCTTTTTGCACTTCCCTGTTGCTCCCAATTGCTCCGCTTTGCCCCTCTTTGCTCCTCTTTGCTTCTTGTTGCTCTATTTTGAACTTCCATTGCTCCCTTTTTGCTCCTCTTTGCTCCTCTTCTCTCCCCTTTGCAAAAAACTGCCTTCTCTTTGCTCCTACTTGCTCCTTTTTGCACTTCCCTTTTGCTCCCAATTGCTCCTCTTTGCCCCTCATTGCACTACCTTTGCTCCCCTTTGCACTATTTTGCACTTCCATTCCTACCTTTTTGCTCCTCTTCTCTCCCCCTTTGCACCACTGTTCCTCCTACTTGCTCCTCTTTGCTTCTTTTTGCTCTTTTTTTGCACTTCCGTTGCTCCCTTTTTGCTCCTCTTCTCTCCCCTTTTGCACCAATGTTCCTTCTCCTTGCTCCTCTTTGCTTCTGTTTGCTCTTTTTTGCACTTCCATTGTTCCCTTTTTGCTTCCCTTTGCTTCTTTTTGCCTCCCTATGTGCCTCTTATCTCCCCTTTACACACCTTTGCTTATTCTTGCACTTTTTTGCACTTCCATTGCTCCCCTTTGCACCACCGTTCCTCCTTGTTGCTTGTTTTTGCTCTATTTTGCACTTCCATCGCTCCATTTTTGCTCACCTTTACGCCCTCTTTGCGCCTCTTTGCACTTCCATTGCTACCCTTTTGCTCCCCTTTACGCACTCTTTGATCCCCTTTGCTCCTCTTTGCTCCCCTTTGCTCATCTTACCTCCCCTCTGCACTATATTGCTCCTCTTTGCTTTCTTTTTGCTCTTTTTTGCACTTCCACTGCTCCTTTTTGCTCCTCTTTGCTCCATTTTGCTGTTGTATCGCACTCCCATTGCTCTCCTTTTGCTCCTCTTTACGCCCTCTTTGCTCCTTTTTGCACTTTCATTGCTCCCCTATTGCTCCCCTATTGCTCCTCTTTACACACTCTTTGATCCCCTTTGCTCCTCTTATATCCCCTTTGCACTATATTGCTCCTCTTTGCTTCTTTTGGCTCTTTTTTGCACGTCCACTGCTCCTTTTTGCTCCTCTTTGCTTCTTTTTGGTCTTTTTTTGCACTTCCATTTCTCATTTTTTTGCTCCTCTTTACACCCTCTTTGCACTTCCATTGCTCCCCTTTTGCTCCCTTTTACACATGCTTTGATCCTCTTTACGCCCTCTTTGCGCCTCTTATCTCCCATTTGCACTATATTGCTCCTCTTTGCTTTCTTTTTGCTCTTTTTTGCACTTCCAATGCTCTTTTTGGCTCCTATTTGCTCCTGTTTGCTTCTTTTTTCTCTCTTATTCCACTTCCATTGCTCCCTTCTTGGTCCTTTTTACGCCCTCTTTGCTCTTCTTTGCGCTTCCATTGCTCCCCCTTTGCTCCCCTTTTCGCACTCTTTGATCCTCTTTGCGCCACTTTTCTCCCTTTTGCTCCTCTTATCCCCCCTTTGCACTATATTGCACCTCTTTGCTTCTTTTTGCTCTTTTTTGCACTTCTATTGGTCCTTTTTGCTCCTCGTTGCTTCTTTCTGCTCTTTTATTACACTTCCTTTGCTCCTCTTTACGCCCTCTTTCCTCCTCCTTGCCCTTCCATTGCTCCCCCTTAATGCCCTTTATGCACTCTTTGCCCCTCTTATTTCCCCTTTGTACGATATTGCTCCTCTTTGCTTCTTTACTCTCTTTTTTGCACTTCCATTGCTCCCTTTTTGCTCCTCTTTACGCCCTCTTTGCTCCTTTTTGCACTTCCATTGCTCCCTTTTTGCTCCTCTTTGCACTTCCAGTGCTCCTCTTATCTACCCTTTGCAATATATTACTCCTCTTTCCTTCTTTTTGCTCTTGTTTGCACTTCCATTGCTCCCCTTTTGCTCCTCTTTGCTCCTTTTTGTATTCCCACCTTCACTAATTCATACATCTACTTGTCATCATGTCGCCGTAAATCTCCAAAGGCTCACACCTGTGTTGTCAACTACCTTCCTGTGTTGTCAGCACCATATTTCAGACATGTTATTGCAATCACATTCAAAATGTTTGTATTTATCATCGGTCTTGTTGTTCCTCCAACAAGAACGGGCAGTTTGTGTCGCTGGAGGCGGGAAGCAGGTTTGAATTTTGAAAAGTTCCCGCTCAGTTGCGAGGCGATGAGTAACCGAGCAAGGCAGCCAAAGTTGTTGCAATCCTTTGGGAATGGCAAGAATGTAGCAGCTGGAGTTCAGTGAGAGAGAACCATAAAGGAGGTGTCTGTTTCAGACCGGCTCCGACTCCTCTACCACTCTGTGCCGTTATACTTTTGTGTCGCACTTTATTCACAGGGAAATGTTGCTTTAAAATGTGATAGACTCGTCATGGAAAACATTCCTGCCCTGACTCAGATGTGCTTGTGGTTGCTCACGTCCTGCTTTGTTGACCAAAACTACCGACTTGGTCTGGAACAGTTCACAAGATGAACCATGCGGGTCTTATTACGGCTTTATGACACAGTGTTAGTTGTTGTTGTTGTTGTTGTTGTTGTTTTTAGAATCCCAATGATCCATCATTACTATTTATCAGCTGTGGTTCTTCAACTTACAAAACAAAACTCTTTAAGATGGCTCTTAAAAGCTCTAACCTTTGATTAGTTAGGGGTGGCGGGGGTGTATATTGTAGCGTCCCGGAAGAGTTAGTGCTGCAAGGGGTTCTGGGTATTTGTTCTGTTGTGTTACGGTGCGGATGTTCTCCCAAAATGTGTTGGTCAGTCTTGTTTGGTGTGGGTTCACAGTGTGGCGCAAATTTGTAACAGTGTTAAAGTTGTTCATACGGCCACCCTCAGTGTGACCTGTATGGCTGTTGACCAAGTATGCCTTGCATTCCCTTCTGTGTGTGTGTCAAAAAGTACCGGTTCCCAATTATTTTTATTTTTTTTGTTACGCGCATCGTCACGTCATGACATTGCTGGTTTTACAAGCAGAGGAGCATATTCGACAGCGCGCACACACTGAGTACCTACAAGCAGACAAGGTGTGCAGACAGAAATGAGAGGATTGATGCATTTTGGCCTAAAAACTGACGATAAAGGTGAAGCTATAACACTGAAACGCCCTCAGGGAGAGGTGCTTTAAGACATGGCTAGCTAGCTAGCAGCTAACATCCATCCGACGTCGGCAGTGTTTGCTACTTCTAAATGACAATGGCGACAAATAAAGTACGTTTCTTACCTTAGGAGGATACAATAGCACACCGGCGTCACAATGTAAACAAATGCCACACCTGACATCCACTGTAATGATACGTTTCCCACAGGTCAGGCATCTACTTGTGGTGGTGTGGTCGGGCGGCGGGGGGGTGGGGGGGGGCTTGTCAGCGGCGGCGATGACCAAGAAGAACGCGGAGTTGGAATATAATTAAAACACTTTATGTACATATTGATATACACATTTATATAATATTTACATATTTATATAATATGTAACTACAACCTCCATTCACAGACAGAGTCCCATTGCTTTTATGAGCGGTCGAGCGAGTCAAAAGCCGAAAAAATAAAAACGTTTTTTTTCTCAATTTGTTTTTTATTTTTTATTTGTGGAGGCCGTAATTTTTTCGTGGCAGGCCGCCACAAATAAATTAATGTGTGGGAAACCCTGCTTCAAGTACAAGAGCGTATCTAGTCGATGCTACTTTTGTTATGGCAATATTTTTTATCACCACTAATTTTTTTTCCTTTTTTAAAAATTCATATGATGGTTTATAAACTCAGGAAATATGTCCCTGGACACACGAGGACTTTGAATATGATGTGTGATCGGGTAACGACATGGTATCGGATCGATATCTAAATTTTGTGGTATCATCCAAAACTAATGTAAAAGCATCCAAACAGAATAGTAAGTGATTATTACATTTTAACAGAAGTGTAGCTAGAACATGTTAATTTCCTACCGCTTGTCCCTTTTTGGGGTCGCGGGGGGTGCTAGAGCCTGTCTCAGCTGCATTCGGGCGGAAGGCGGCGTACACCCTGGACAAGTCGCCACCTCATTGCAGGGCCAACGCAGATAGACAGACAACATTTGCACTATCAGTAAATGAACAAATAGATAAAAACATCTATTTTTACAGTTTGTCCCTCATAATGTTGACAAAATAAAAGAATGATAAATGACACAATATGTTACTGTATAATTAAGCAGACTAATTAAGTTTACTTACTACTAAGTCGAGTATGTTTATTATTTTATTGAAGGACAAACTTGCAATGAGAAAAATATGTTTCATGTACCGCAAGATTGTTATAATTAAAGCCAATAATGACATTTTTTGTGCTGCCCTTTATTTAGAAAATAAAATAAAATGATAAGTGACACAATATGTTACCGCATATGCCAGCAGCTAAATTAGGAGCCGTTTGTCATGACGAGGACTATGGTGTGGTTTGTTTTCCCGTGGTGCAAATCGACTGGACCGGACACGGCGTGAAGCTAATGACATCTTTAATCCCGACTCAAAAATGTTACAAAAAGCAAAGAGTATAAACAAAAGGCGCTCTCAGTGGAGGTACAAAACTTGGCTCTGAAAACAAAAAACTGGCACAACAAAAACGAAAACACTTTCTGTGACGTGAAAAGCACGAATCTATGGCAAGAAGTGAGCAATCAGGTATCAAGGGTGCATAGAAGGTGACGTCGCCGGGTTGACTGCCTGGCCACTGCAGGCTTAAATGGTGCTGTGATTATTGACAGGTGCGTGAGTCCAAACAAATGAGCCAGGTGAAACTAATGGTTGTCGTGGAAACTAAAACAAACCAGGGTGTGCAAAAACCGGAACTAATGGAGTCAAAAACAAAACGGAACATAACTAGACCGGATTGTAGTCAGCTGGAGGCGTGTCTTAATGAAATTAAACAATGGATGTCCGCTAACTTTTTGCAACTCAACGCCAAAAAAACGGAAATGCTGATCATCGGTCCTGCTAGACACCGACCTCTATTTAATGATACAACTCTAACATTTGACAACCAAACAATTAAACAAGGCGACACGGTAAAGAATCTGGGTGTTATCTTTGAACCAACTCTCTCCTTTGAGGCACACATTAAAAGCGTTACTAAAACGGCCTTCTTTCATCTCCGTAATATCGCTAAAAGCCGCTCCATTCTGTCCACTAAAGACGCTGAGATCATTATCCATGCGTTTGTTACGTCTCGTCTCGATTACTGTAACGTATTATTTTCGGGTCTCCCCATGTCTGGCATTAAAAGATTACAGTTGGTACAAAATGCGGCTGCTAGACTTTTGACAAGAACAAGAAAGTTTGATCACATTACGCCTGTACTGGCTCACCTGCACTGGCTTCCTGTGCACTTAAGATGTGACTTTAAGGTTTTACTACTTGCGTATAAAATACTACACGGTCTAGCTCCATCCTATCTTGCCGATTGTATTGTACCATATGTCCCGGCAAGAAATCTGCGTTCAAAGGACTCCGGCTTATTAGTGATTCCCAAAGCCCAAAAAAAGTCTGCGGGCTATAGAGCGTTTTCATTTCGGGCTCCAGTACTCTGGAATGCCCTCCCGGTAAAAGTTTGAGATGCCACCTCAGTAGAAGCATTTAAGTCTCACCTTAAAACTCATTTGTATACTCTAGCCTTTAAATAGACTCCGTTTTTAGACCAGTTGATCTGCCGTTTCTTTTCTTTTTCTCCTATGTCCCACTCTCCCTTGTGGAGGGGGTCCGGTCCGATCCGGTGGCCATGTACTGCTTGCCTGTGAATTGGCTGGGGACATCTCTGCGCTGCTGATCCGCCTCCGCTTGGGATGTTTTCCTGCTGGCTCAGCTGTGAACGGGACTCTCGCTGCTGTGTTGGATCCGCTTTGGACTGGACTCTTGCGACTGTGTTGGATCCATTATGGATTGAACTTTCACAGTATCATGTTAGACCCGCTCGACATCCATTGCTTTCCTCCTCTCCAAGGTTCTCATAGTCATCATTGTCACCGACGTCCCACTGGGTGTGAGTTTTCCTTGCCCTTATGTGGGCCTACCGAGGATGTCGTAGTGGTTTGTGCAGCCCTTTGAGACACTAGTGATTTAGGGCTATATAAGTAAACATTGATTGATTGATTGATAGACAGAACATGATCACAAAGACATGACACCGTTGTTTGTTTACTTAATACTAAGTTGTCTCGTATGTTCACTATTTTATTCAAGGACAGAATTGCAACAAGACTCACAATGTGAAGTCCACCAAACGGTTAGGTTGGCATTCCTACTACTCACAGACGGTTAGACTGTAAAGAAATCTACTCGTTTCTGTTCTGTTCTGAAGAGCAACATCTTTTTTCCTTCTTCATCTTGGGGCGACCACCCCCCCAAAGTGTTTATCCGGCAGACAGGCCGTAGTTTTGCAAAAATGTCAAGCTGGTAAAAGACCACCAGTCCCTTGATGGTAATGGTCATCACATGCTACCAATGAAGACGAGTTTTAGAATAGATGCTATTTTTAAGGACTTGTTTTGGTAGACGACGTTTTATCATGACGGACTATAAAGTCAAACGTTGCTTCTTCACCAGGGGTGTAACGGTACACAACAATTTTGGTTTGGTACGTACCTCGGTTTAGAGGTCACGGTTCGGTTCTTTTTCGGTACAGTAAGAAAACAACCAAATATACATTTTTTGGTTATTTATTTACCAACTTTGCAAAAGCTTCCACCAAAAATATATTTCTTTGATGTGAAGTAATGGGAACCTTGGATAGGTTAATAATTCCTAATAACATTGATTTTGATTCAATATTATGTTTTGAGCAATGACAGTTTGAAAGAAAAAAAACAGCTTTGTTTTATTAGTCAACATTGCAACTTTAAGCTTTTTTATTTAACTTTTGTTGATGTTTTTGTTTATTTTGATAGTATTTTTTGAATGTGCCGTGGGCCTTTAAAACATTTGCTGTGGCCCTCAAAAATGGCCTCCGGGGCACACTTTTGACACCCCTGCTATAGATAATAAAAAATTTAAATCTGATAAATCAATCGATAAAAAGCAGACCCTGGCGACGCATGCGTCTATCATAACTCTCTCGCTCTCTCTCTCTCTGCCCCTCCCTCACGAATGCTGCTGCGTGCACAATTTTTTTTTGTTTTCAACCCCTTCTTAACCCAGAACGTACATTGAAAATACACGCAACCCTAACTTAAAATGCCGGACATTTGAGGCATTTAAGAAACTCCACCCGGACAGCCCCGCAAAAGAGGACATATCCGCTGAAAAGAGGAGGTATGGTTAGTCTATCGTAGCCCCGTCGCTGCTAGCATGCCGTGTGTTGTGCCTCGGTGTGCATTGTTTACATAACTTAATACGTGCGTGTGGAAACTCGTTCGGTACACCTCCGAACCGAACCAAAACCCCCATACCGAAACGGTACAATACAAAAACACCTACCGTTACTCCCCTGTTCTTCACTGAAGCAAAGGTTCTTGCTGGTTGCATATAATTGGATGTTTATCCTTGAAGACTAGAGCTATGCTCCTTTATCTCCTCCACTTCCTCAGTCATCTCCCACCCCCAAGGCCAGCATCAGTCTAAAAGACAAAAGGGATGTTATCTCCTACCGAATGCAAACACAATCCTCTGCTGTCTACTTGGCGTTCTCTGTATTGTCTGCTAAACTATCAGAGACAGACTTGAGCAAACACAGCATGATCTGCTGTCACAACGTTGAACTAAAATGGAATCTTTCCTTGTGTGTTTCCCAAATCGCGTTCTTGTTGTTTTCCCGAGTGTTGGATCTTTGAAAGATGGCTATTATTACCATAACGTTAGTATTGTTTTTTGTTTGGTATTCAAACTGATTGTTGCGTTTACATCCTCAACAGACTGCAATAGAATGTCCGGGAGATTCAGGACATGGAATTCCGCATTCTTCTCACTTGATAGCATGCGTGAATTTCACGGGAAACCTTTTCATTGATTTACTGTATTGTCAGGAGCAGGGTTGGGCATCATTATAAACCGTGATGGACGGGTATTTATCAATAAAAAATGCATTCGATAAAACGTTCGTAAATTGTTTTCTTGGTGGGAAGAAAAGTATAAAAGCAAGGTTGGTTGCATGCACAAAAGCACTCGTAAGGCTGGAAGGGATCACTAATCAGTGGGGAGTGACACCCTAACAGCCAATCAGGTGACGGTATCAACTGTCAGGTTTGCTTAATTTTTTGCATGGAGTGAGAAGAAAAAGTCAAAATGAAGAAATTACGGATACAAGAGGAATGTTTTCAAAAGGAACGTAGTCGGACCAACGTGGTCTGTAAATGATGCAAGGCAAGAGCGCTAATACCACACCACTCTAGCTCACCCTTTAGAGCACAGCTGTAACTTCCTGCCACTAAACCTGCAGAAAAATGGTTCTTCTCTGGTTTCTCTATGTTTTCATTTTCACACTTTGCACTATTTTCTTACCCTTTATGACCTATTTCTTACATATTCCTTAATTTTAAGAGCTTTTTGTTAAGTGTTCAATGTGATTCTAATATTTTGTTGACATTGTTTGGAGTGTTTTGCATGCTTGTGTTGGCATTTCCTTTCTGCCTTGATAGCTGAGGGATTATAATCACAGGAAATTACATTTTAAATAAAATATATTTTTCTCCTGCTCCTTATCAATAATTATTGATATCGACCGACATATTAATAATATTTAAACAATTACAGCAAAACAAAACAAAAAAATTCTGTAGTAAAATAAGAATAACTGGGCAAATTATTGTTACACAGACATTTTTTTCCTCGCCCTAAACCCTCACACTTTGTACTATTTTCTAACACTTTATGAAGCATTTCTTACATATTCCTTCATTTTTAACAGCTTATTGTTAAGTTTTCAATGTGATTTTAATATTTTGTTGACATTGTTTGGATTGTTTTCCAAGCTCGTGTTGACATTTCCTTTCTGCCTTGATAGCTGAGGGATTATAATCACAGGAAATTACATTTTAAATAAAACATATTTTTATCCTACTCATTATTTTCCGTAGGTCATAAAAAATGTCAATAATTATTGATATCGACCGATATATTAATAATATTTAAACAATTACTGCAAAACTAAAAAATTTTTCCATAGTTAAATAAGAATAACTGGGCAAATTAATGTTACACAGCCGTTATTTCCTCGCACTAAACCCTCACACTTTGCACTATTTTCTTACACTTTATGAAGCATTTCTTACATATTCCTTCATTTTTAACAGCTTATTGTTAAGTTTTCAATGTGATTTTAATATTTTGTTGACATTGTTTGGATTGTTTTCCAAGCTTGTGTTGACATTTCCTTTCTGCCTTGATACCTGAGGGATTATAATCACAGGAAATTACATTTTAAATAAAACATATTTTTATCCTACTCATTATTTTCCGTAGGTCATAAAATATGTCAATAATTATTGATATCGACCGATATATTAATAATATTTAAACAATTACTGCAAAACTAAAATTTCTTTCCATAGTTAAATAAGAATAACTGGGCAAATTAATGTTACACAGCCGTTATTTCCTCGCACTAAACCCTCACACTTTGCACTATTTTCTTACACTTTATGAAGCATTTCTTACATATTCCTTCATTTTTAACAGCTTATTGTTAAGTGTTCAATGTGATTTTAATTTTTTGTTGACATTGTTTTAGTGTTTTCCATGCTTGTGTTGACATTTCCTTTCTGCCTTGATAGTTGAGGGATTATAATCACAGGAAATTACATTTGAAATAAAACATATTTTTATCCTACTCATTATTTTCCGTAGGTCATAAAAAATGTCAATAATTATTGATATCGGCCGATATATTAATAATATTTAAACAATTACTGCAAAACAAACATTTATTTCCATAGTTAAATAAGAATAGCTGGGCAAATTAATGTTACACAGACGTTTTTTTCCTCGCCCTAAACCCTCACACTTTGTACTATTTTCTAACACTTTATGAAGCATTTCTTACATATTCCTTCCTGCATTTCCAGTATAATATATTTCTCTCCTTATTTTCCATAGCTCATAAAAAATATCAATAATAATCGATATCGACCATTATAAAACACTGATATTGTTGTCAAAGATTCCTGGCAACCCATCATTGATTTTAGTCAAAAAGAAACCTCTGACATGCTGGTTCTTGTTTCCTGTAGGATGGGACGCTTATATTTCAGCCCACACATTTATTTTACTCCCCAGGCTGAGCATTGGTGGAATTATGTACCGTGGTGTTGCTTAGTAACAGCACATAACTTACAATTGGTGCCGTTACTGATCTTCTCACTGGCAGACAGAACACTAAATAGTCTCCTGGTAATATAAATTGGAAATGTGCTTCTTACAAATGAGATGTGTGCACCAGTTAGAGGAAAGAACTATATTTCAATACGTATATTTCCCATCTTTATCAGCCAGCTGGTAATTATTATGCTTTATTGCTCCTTCCATTGTTTGCATCCCAGTGTAACCAATGGTGTTCATTTCCTCCTGTTGAGATGAGTTTCCCAGATTTATTAGTGAGTATTAGAAATAACAAAGTCAACAAAAGCCTAACTGCAGATTTCTCCACTGGTAGGCCAACGGTGGCAAAAAAATCTGGTAAAGTACAGGAAGTATCCGACATACTGTTTGATTGGATTGTTTCCCTGGCTTCGAGACTCTCCTGAAGGTCACTGCAATGAAGACACAACAAACTGTCACGATCCGCTATGCGGATCGTTTATTGTTTCGGCGTTTATATGTTCTGATCATGTTTAGTTCTAGACTCGGCTGATCCCTGTTTTTGTGCACTTCCTGTTTTGTCTCGTTTCCATGGTTTCGTCATTTGTTCACCTGCTCTGGCGTCAGGCGCACCTGTGTTCTACTTCTTGTTTGAGTATATAAGCCTGCGTTATTCCTTAGTTCGTCCTTGGTCCATTGTTTGCTTTACGCAACAAGTCACGGTTAGTATCCTGTCTTATAGATCCTTTTGTGCTAAGTTCCGCCTTAGCTTCGCGTGCGCTCGGCACGTCGTTTGTTTGTACTTTCGTCTCCTGCTAAGTTTTAGCTTTAGCTTCCCGTGCGTAGGCACGCGCTTTGTTTTTTCCCTTTTTTGTCAGTGTTCTTTTTATTCTTATACATTAAAGTCAAGTTCTTACCTGCACTCCTGCCTGACTGGTCGTGTGCATCCAAGAGGTGGCCGCGTACATGTGACACAAACTCCCTTCTTGTCTCTCACAGATATACGTACACCTGTTGTTGTTGACTTTGGACTAGCGACTGCATAATACATCAAGGCCGCGGAACAGAGACACACTGCGGGCTTACACACACACACAGCCACAAAAAAATTTACGCCACACATACACCCCCCCCCCCCCCCACCCCCCCCAACCCAACGCCCTCGACGCAAATCCCGTAGGGGTGATGAATGGATGGTCAGCGCCTGAAGAGCTGCGGCCTACCACCATCACCTTGAACTACCTTCCCTCTGTTGCTAGATATCTCGAGATGTATGTTGTAATATGTATATGTGCTTTGCTATGGAGGTTTTTTCCCACTCCAGACTGGGCCCCCTTAGGAGCCCAGTCTAGATTGTATTTTTTTACTCATCCTTCCCCAGTGTTTACCTTTTTCCCATCCAGGCGACCCATCAGCGTTCTTGTTCTGTAACCCTGTACACTGTTTGTTAGTCTAATCTTGAACAAATTTGTGCTGAAAACAAAGTTTCGTTGTAGTTGTGCAATGATAATAAAGACCTATCCTATCCTACTTGTAGTTCGATATCACCGTCTTGAGATAACCCGCATGCTGGGTCGCTAATGAAGTTGTTCGTGTTGTGCTGCTGCAGTCAGGCGAACGCTGTAATGACATTAAACTACCCTGCGGCGTGTAAGTACGGCGTGTGTTGCCTCAGCTGTTGTCCATTTTCTTATCCTAAGCCGGTCACGGGTGACATGTGTCACACCTTTTCAGTCCCAAGCTCCTGTGCAGAGGCCAGTATGTCGCTTCTCTGTCTAGAACAGGGGTCACCAACCTTTTTGAAACCAAGAACTACTTTTTGGGTACTGATTAACGCGAAGGGCTACCAGTTTGATACACACCTACATAAATTGCCAGAAATAGCCAATTTGCTCAATTTACCTTTAATAAATAAATCTATATATGTATATAAAAACAATGGGTATTTCTGTCTGTCATTCCATCCATCCATCCATCCATCATCTTCCGCTTATCCGAGGTCGGGTCGCGGGGGCAACAGCCTAAGCAGGGAAACCCAGACTTCCCTCTCCCCAGCCACTTCGTCTAGCTCTTCCCGGGGGATCCCGAGGCGTTCCCAGGCCAGCCGGGAGACGTAGTCTTCCCAACGTGTCCTGGGTCTCCCCCGTGGCCTCCTTCCGGTTGGACGTGCCCTAAACACCTCCATTTTTTTTCTTTTACAGAAGGTTTTTTGTAGAGAATAAATGATGAAAAAAACACTTAATTGAACGGTTTAAAAGAGGAGAAAACACGAAAAAAATTAAAATGTATTTTGAAACATCGTTTATCTTCAATTTCGACTCTTTAAAATTCAAAATTCAACCAAAAAAATGAAGAGAAAAAGTAGCTCATTCAAATCTTTTAAAAAAAATTTAAAAAATAATTTATGGAACATCATTACTAATTTTTCCTGATTAAGATTCATTTTTGAATTTTGATGACATGTTTTGAATAGGTTAAATTCCAATCTGCACTTTGTTAAACTATATAACAAATTGGACCAAGCTATATTTCTAACAAAGACAAATCATTATTACTTCTACATTTTCCAGAACAAAAATTTTGAAAGAAATTCAAAAGACTTTGAAATAAGATTTAAATTTGATTGTACAGATTTTCTAGATTTGCCAGAATATTTTTTTTATTTCAATCATAATAAGTTTGAAGAAATATTTCACAAATATTCTTCGTCAAAAAAACAGAAGCTAAAATGAAGAATTAAATTAAAATGTATTTATTATTCTTTACAATAAAAAAAATTAACATTGATTTAAATAACAATATATCAATAATAAATGTCAGTATTTATCTGTAAATAACAATATATCAATAATAAATGTCAGTGTTTATCTGTAAATAACAATATATCAGTATTAAATGTCAGTGTTTATCTCACGCTGACAACACAAACGCATCGGCTATAGCGTTAGCTTGTTAGCATTAGCATTCAGTTCACTGGGGTTGAGGCTAATAACTACACAAATGGAGTGTCACAGACTACTTTTACAACATGTAATAAAGTAAATAGTTAATATTTTATGTTTTTTACCCTTGTTCCACTGGTGTACTGCTTTATTCCACATTTATCCGACGAAAACTCAGAGCGGTAAACAGCTGAGGTGGTCGCTTCGTCCTCCATAAATACGTTTGAAATAGTCCGCCCACTTCTTAAAGCTTCGCGTATGGAGCTTGTAAAAAATAATAATAAACAAGAATAAACTGCATATAGTTGAAAGACTACGGCTGAGTAAAAACACTCCAAGAGAGTTCCAGCGTTTTTCAGCACAAAGATGCCACACTAAAGTTCCGGCAAGTCGAAAGTTCCTTTTGTTCTTCTTTATCCTTCTTTATGTTGTGATAGAAATACACAAGAAATAAGTCGTCCTTACATACTTCGCAATGGCGGTTTAAAAACTGTTTTCAACCAATCAGCATTCGACAGCACAGTTCCGGGAACCTTCCAAAAGTCCCACCGAGCTGGCAAGAACTCTGAAAGGTTCCTGAAGGACTAAATCTACCCGGGTAGTTTTTTTGTTGAAACACAGAGGGGACTTTTATTTCCCTTAATAAGTGGGGAAGTTCCTGATAAAGTTCCTGCTGTGGAAAAATGCCTAATCCCTCAACTAAAACATAGAACATCACCAGAGAAACCATCATTTAATAGGTCATTAAAACAGGGTTGTCGTTAAGGAGATGAGAACGTCTACTTCTTAGTCTTTGGAACGCTATAACCGGTTGGTCCTGCTTGTCCTTCTTGTCAGGGTGGCGGCAGCTGTGTGAACCGAACTGGACCATCAGGGCCCTAAATGTTGTTCAGCTCAGTAAATGTTTAGGATCAGCCCTCTGGCCCTTTGTTTCTCTGAGCCCTCCGGGGTTACCGGGTCCTGGGTGTCACAGACCAGGAGAGTTACATGCCAGCAGAACAGTTTATGACGCATTGAGCCAACATTTGAATGGGTCGTTCACTTTGGTCAAGCGTGTTCTCGAACAATGGTGTCTGCTGGGACCAGGGTCTCTCTGAAGCGACCTCAGGAGATAATAGGACTCAGACGAAAAGAAGAGTCGTAAATGTCGAGTCAAAGTGGTGCGGCTGATAAGTTTCTTTCTTAAAGATCGTTGCTAACAATCACTCTCACTGATTCTCATGGCTTTCAATCTACAGACCTTGGACTTGCTAACACTTTCAGTATTGTTTGGGGTTTCCTGATCATCCCTTTTATCCATTCTGGACCAGAAGTCTGCAGTTTAGGGGTAATCTTTTCTAAATGGCACTAAATAAAGAACCAAATCCCTTCCCCTCGGGGCATAAGAGGATGAATCCCCACCACTATGCGGGGTTTACTGGGGACTGGGCATCTGCCAGACCCACCCGGTGTCAGCAGCCTCCATTGGCATGGACCGCTACTCCAGATACCAACCTTTTTTTCGTATTCCAAAGTCTAGTCAGATACCAAATCTAGTCTATTCAGCTGACCTTGTACCCAGTATAGCTGCAGGATTATTAATCAGTACTACTCGTAAGTAGGCAACCATTAGACCTGGGCCGATATCCGGAAAGTCCATTTGCCGAAGAATTAATAGAAGCCAGATCAAAAATGATGACGATCGAAAAACTGTGATCGACTTCTCAAGCCGTCGTGCGGGTTCCAAGGACCGTCGAGGAAGGACATAGCAGCGGGCACGGTCAGACTTCTTTATTTTTCAATAAAGACTGCTTTTCAGCTGCTCCGTCTGCCGCTCGCTCTTCCGCTTGCCTTTCTGCTTCGGGTGTCGTCGCCTCTCTCACGCTCTCAGTCTCCATTTCTCCGCGTCAGCTTCCCTCTGGCTCGTTCTAGTCTCTCCGCCTATCTCCCTGACGTTCACGGCTGTCGCCCCTCTATACAGCGCGAGAGGATTACTCGATTTTCCCCAGCTGCTTGATCCACGTACCTGATCTTGATTGCGGCGTCGCTCCCGGCACGCCCCGCCTCGCTGCTCGCTCGCCGTCCCCGCCGCCATCTTTGGCTGGGCTACGGTGTGCCCTGCCTCGCTGTCGGACAGCCTGCTCCGCCTCTCCACACACACATTGATGAAATGACGGACCGACTAACGTTCGCTTGCAAGCTAGCTTAAATGCTAACATGTAAACAAGAGCCATTAATGTTTTTCCCCCATGAAGGAACTTCCTAGCCCAAGCAAAACTTGTAGAAACATTAGTGTCCAAACAACTAAGAGAAAATAAACAATTCACATACAGAAAGGGTTGTCTGCACAAATATAAAGTATAAGTTAAAGTTAAAGTACCACTGATAGTCACACACACACAAGGTGTGGTGAAATGACCGATCTGCATTTGACCCATTCCCTTGTTCCATGGACTGGACTCTCACTATTATGTTAGATCCACTATGGACTGGACTTTCACAATATTATTTTAGACCCACTCGACGTTATGAAGCGTAAAAATACGACAGCAGAACGTCTGAAGCTCTACATAAAACAAGAATGGGAAAGAATTCTACTTTCAAAGCTTCAACAATTAGTTTTCTCAGTTCCCAAACGTTTATTGAGTGTTGTTAAAAGAAAAAGTGATGTAACACAGTGGTGAACATGCCCTTTCCCAACTACTTTGGCACGTGTTGCAGCCATGAAATTCTAAGTTAATTAGTTTATGAGTTTGAACATCAAATATGTTGTCTTTGTAGCATATTCAAATGAATATGGGTTGAAAATGATTTGCAAATCATTGTATTCCGTTTATATTTACATTTAACACAATTTCCCAACTCATATGGAAACAGGGTTTGTACAATGGTAAACTAAACCAAAAATACACATTTGTTGTATTTGAACTGGTACTCTTGCATTATTATTAACACATATTATCATTACAACCGTAGTTCATTTGGTTTCAAAATAATGTTGACAACAATATCGATTATCAGCAATAATTTGTAGGTCGGTATATCGCCCAGCATGATGTGTTATCGGCCCAGGCCTCGCGACCATATGTTATAGCAAAGTAATGAGGGAATCATTGTGCCCACGTTAGCTAAAAGAGCCCGCTGCTAATCCTTAATGATTTTAAGAGCTTTTGTTTTTAATGCTGATAAATAAAATACCAGCAGCACCCGCCGACAGTTCAAACAGAGGCTTCATTTGTCCAGGAAACATTAGTGAAAGACTGTACACGCTGGGTGTGTTGGTTGCACAAATCATTGTACGCATACTAAGCGATCCATTACTATTTTTCCCACATCTTCTCAGTTGTCTACAAACAAATGGAAGTATGACTGATTATATAAGTCGTCAGACTTAAATATAAATTATTTTGAGACACGGTAAAGACATTTCCACATTATCTTTGCACAAGTCAGTCTCGTGTGATCCAATTATCACAGACTTGTGAAGTCTAAAAGCAGGCCATGACGTCATCAAAAGTCTGTCAAAACATGCAACATTTTAGGGACGCAACGATTCATAATTAATTTGATTTATTCGATCTTGATTAATCGGTTATTCAAGCATGTGAAATAGCTGCGGAAATCAGCATTTTTAAACGTTATTTTTTGCAGCAAAACATCACTTTTGCTTTGTTTGCCAACCAGTTGTAGTTGTAGAGCACTTAATAGTAGCCAGTTACACTGCAAAGACTGAAATCTAAGTAAGATTACATATCTAAAATAAGGGTGATATTTTCCTATTTTCTGTCTGATAAGATACTTCTTCTCACTAAGCATATTTTTGTTAGTGTTTTTGTTAAGGTCTTGGTAAAGTGGGGGTGATCCCAGGATGCAGAGACACAAAAAATGAAAAAATTTAATTATACAAATATGTTTTAACTAAGGGTGATGGGGCAGAAACGCACACCATGAAATCTGGACAAAAAAAAGGTTCCTCAGCGGTCGGCAGGAGAAAGGGCCAGGGCACACTGAGCAGGGCAAGAGTCCAACAAACGTTATCCTTTTTACTTCAGGGGGACTAGGCAATTCAGGACAAAGGAGCGAAAATAATACCAGGTCTAGTGAAGCAGGTGCATGCACGACAGAAGTACTGGAGACAATAACCGGCGAGGCCAAGCTGACAGTGACGAGCCTAAATACCGGTGTGCTAATTGCGAGCAGGTGTGCCTCAACGTCCGCCCCTCGACGAGGACGAATCACTAAAAGCACAGGTGCAGACGAATTAGTATTGGCAAAAAAAAAATTAAGTTTATGAGTTTGAACATCAAATATGTTGTCTTTGTAGTGCATTCAATTGAATATGGGTTGAAAAGGATTTGCAAATCATTGTATTCCGTTTATATTTACATCTAACACAATTTCCCAACTCATATGGAAACGGGGTTTGTAATTCGTTACTTTATTAGTACCTGTATATTGTACAATCCTAGTTGAGTTGGTTTGTTTACGCTTATTAACTGCTGACATGTTCAATTTGGGCCATGCTTAGTCGTAACTTTGTCTTATACAAACAGAGGAATCATTCTGCTATGTGGGCAGAGCACATGTTCTCATGAGCCATCATCATCCACTGGAAGAATCTTAGCTTTAATCAGCACAGTCTGCAAGGTCAAATAGTGACAATTGACAATATCGATGTTGTCAGTGGGACCCTTGATTTAATTCAGTTTCAGCGCTAATCAACGTCCGAGTTAATCCGAAGGACCCTTTTAAACGCAGCATCCTGACAGATTAGGGCTCCAGTTCTCCATATAAAACAACAAGCCAGGAAGAAATCAGAAGTGGGAGTCTGGGGGGAAGAGAGAAATATGTTTGTAGCGCACATGACCGTGACAGGAAGAAGATAATAGCTAGACAAAGCAATGTTCTTGTCAGGCACCGTCTATGAAATAGGATCTGCTCATCCTGTTTATGCACAATGTTTCTTCGGAGCTATGGCTCACGTCATGCCGGATATCTTCAGATGGATCACAGGAAGTGAGCACGTGATGTTTGGCAGTGAAGTCACCTCCGATAACAACATGGAGGAAGTCCACGCCCATTTGTATGTGTTTCCGTTATTTACAGGACCGTTAAATTGGATGATTTCTAACTCTTATAAGTCCTGGTGATACGTACATTCATGGTCGTAACTGATGTTTGGATCACTTGTCTGATTGGTGCTGGACCCACTAAATCAGGGGTCGGCAACCTTTTGCCACCCAAAGAGCCATTTCGACCCGTTTCAAAAAATAAAGAAGACAATGGGAGCCGCAACCATTATTGCGAATATCTGCTGATGGTGTCAAAGACAACAAGAATAAGGGCGTGCTATGAAGCCATCTACAACATGTACAAACTGCTTGCCAGTCCAGCAACATGTTGTATGTGGCTTCCGCAGATACACGTAGAAGATTGAAAGGCATACTGGGTGATACAGAGTACACTCAAGGTTGTGATATAAACAAGTTTAACACTCTTACTAATATGCGCCACACTGTGAATCCACACCAAACAAGAATGACAAACACATTTCGGGAGAACATCCTCACAACATCAGCACCTCCAAGTCCGAGTCCATGGTTCTCGCCCGGAAAAGGGTGGGATGCCATCTCCGGGTTGGGGAGGAGACCCTGCCCCAAGTGGAGGAGTTCAAGTACCTAGGAGTCTTGTTCACGAGTGAGGGAAGAGTGGATCGTGAGATTGACAGGCGGATCGGTGCGGCGTCTTCAGTAATGCGGACGTTGTACCGATCCGTTGTGGTGAAGAAGGAGCTGAGCCGGAAGGCAAAGCTCTCAATTTACCGGTCGATCTACGTTCCCATCCTCACCTATGGTCATGAGCTTTGGGTCATGACCGAAAGGATAAGATCACGGGTACAAGCGGCCGAAATGAGTTTCCTCCGCCGGGTGGCGGGGCTCTCCCTTAGTGATAGGGTGAGAAGCTCTGCCATCCGGGAGGAACTCAAAGTAAAGCCGCTGCTCCTTCACATCGAGAGGAGCCAGATGAGGTGGTTTGGGCATCTGGTCAGGATGCCACCCGAACGCCTCCCTAGGGAGGTGTTTAGGGCACGTCCAACCGGTAGGAGGCCACGGGGAAGACCCAGGACACATTGGAAAGACTATGTCTCCCGGCCGGCCTGGGAACGCCTCGGGATCCCCCGGGAAGAGCTAGACGAAGTGGCTGGGGCGAGGGAAGTCTGGGTTTCCCTGCTTAGGCTGTTGCCCCCGCGACCCGACCTCGGATAAGCGGAAGAAGATGGATGGATGGATGGATCCTCACAGCAACACAACATAAACGCAACACAATAAATACCCAGAATCATTTGCATCCATGACTATTCCTGACTATATTATACACCCCGCTAGGGCTGGGCGATATTGCCCTTTTTTAATACCGCAATATTTTCAGGCCATATCGCGATATACGATATATATTACGATATTTTGCCTTAGCCTTGAATGAACAGTTGATGCACATAATCACAGCAGTATGATGATCCTACGTGTCTACATTAAAACATTCTTGTTCATACTGCACTAACATATGCTACTTTTAAACCTTCAATCACAACTAAGTCAATTTACCAAAACTGTATTTATTAAAGTTATTAGCAGGTGACTTTTCAAATGATGCTACATATTAGCAGTAATGCTACTTTTGGTAGCAACGCTTGTGCCCCACACATGACAAATTAAAGTTGTCTATTTGACAAATTCCCGCTTGAAGCCCAACCACCGCCAAACGATGGGCCCCGTGCTGTTTCTCTTGGGAAGGAATCCTTCCTTCTTTTGTTACGAGATGCGCACCTTCTTTCTTCGCAACAACCCGCTAGCATTACAGCTAACGTTAGCCACGCCGCTACCCCTCCGCTGGGCGAGGGCGTATACGTGTGACGTGACAGTAAGTGACGTATGAATGTGCGCCTGCTTGTCTGTGAGGAGACACAGGAAAGAGCTAGGAGAGTGTAATGCCTGCAGCTGCGTGAGAACGTCTACTCGAATATTACGATATAGTCATTTTCTATATCGCACAGAGACAAACCCGCAATATATATCGTATATCGATATATCGCCCAGCCCTACACCCCGCTAGCACCGACCCCTCCCTCTCCGTGCGTCGTTTGAGGTGGGCGGGGTTGGGGGCGTGGGGTCAGGAATAGTCATGGATGCAAAGGATTCTGGGTATTTGTTGTGTTGCGTTTATGTTGTGTTACCGTGAGGATGTTCTCCCGAAATGTGTTTGTCATTCCTGTTTGGTGTGGATTCACAGTTTGGTGCATATTAGTAAGAGTGTTACACTTGTTTATATCACAACCTTTAGTGTACTCTGTATCACCCAGTATGCCTTGCAGTTGTGTACGTGTATCTGCGGAAGCCACATACAACAATCATGTTACTGGACTGGCAAGCTGTCTGTACATGTTGTAGAAGACGTCAAAGGCAATGGTTTCATAGCACGCCCTTATTCTTGTTATTTGGGTGACCACCCGCGGATATTCGCGAGAATGGTTGTGGCTCACATTGTCTTCTTTATTTTGTGAAACGGGACATAATGTAGAGGGCGCTAAAAGTAAAGCCATCACGGCACGTCCTCAATATTGTTGTCCGAGTGAAAATCGAAGAATGTTGACCCCGAAGAGGCTCCGAGAACCGGAAACCCCCCCCGTAACAATCGGGGGGGTCGGCGATTGTGCAGCTGAGCCACATCAGATTGGCCCCGGAGCCGCGGGTTGCCGACCCCTGCACTAAATGGATTAAAGCCGAGGGCAGATCATGAAAGGATTCTCCTCCTTTTAATAGGACTATTAAAACTCTGCAAGACCAATTTTCAAAGGGTCGACCTTTTACCCCGGGGGTTCTTTTTACTTTAACACCAGCCGACAATCAGAGAACATTCTCTCCCCAGTGCTGCCCTCTTTCTTCTCTCTCGACTCTAAAGGTGGAATAACGATGTACAAACCCCGTTTCCATATGAGTTGGGAAATTGTGTTAAATGTAAATATAAACGGAATATAATGATTTGCAAATCCTTTTCAACCCATATTCATTTGAATGCACGACAAAGACAAGATATTCAAGGTGTCCAAACTCATAAACTTTATTTTTTTTTGCAAATAATATTTAAAGGCCTACTGAAACCCAGTACTACCGACCATGCAGTCTGATAGTTTATATATCAATGATGAAATATTAACATTGCAACACATGCCAATACGGCTGGTTTAGTTTACTAAATTGCAATTTTAAACTTCGCGCGGAAGTATCGCATTGTGGAGGACATCTTGTTCCAGCACCGTTCCCAGCTATAAGTCGTCTGTTTCCATCGCATAATAACACAGTATTATGGACATCTGTGTTGCTGAATATTTTGCAATTTGTTGAATGAATAATGGAGACGTCAAAGAAGAAAGCTGTTGGGGATAAGCGGTTTATTGCGGCCGCCTTTAGCAACACAAACACAGCCGGTGTTTCCTTGTTTACATTCCCGAAAGATGACGGTGAAGCTTTACTATGGAACAGATTGGTTGGATTGGACCACACACACAAAATACAGTGTATTATGCAGCGATCATTTCCAAAGATCGTGTTTCGAAGAGGGTTCCTTGCGAAGGGCAGAGATGGGCATCACCACCACCCGTCGACTGGTGCTGAAGAAAGGTGCGGGGCTGACCTTCAGGTAGTACAGGTACGACCATATAATCTCAGTAATACACTAGTAACACAATAAGCAGATAAGGTATTTTCCAGAATTATCCTAGTAAATTTGTCTAATAACATCTGAATCGCTCCCACTGTATAGTCTTTTTTTTTCTAGTCCTTCACTCTCACTTTCCTCAACCACAAATCTTTCATCCTCGCTCAAATTAATAGGGAAATCGTCGCTTACTTGGTCCGAATCGCTCTTGCTGCTGGTGGCCATGATTGTAAACAATGTTCAGATGTGAGGAACTCCACAACCAGTGACGTCACGCGCACATCGTCTGCTACTTCCGGTACAGGCAAGGCCTTTTTATTAGCGACCAAAAGTTGCGAACTTTACCGTGGATGTTCTCTACTAAATCCTTTCAGTAAAAATATGGCAGTATCGGGAAATGATCAAGTATGACACAAAGAATGGACCTGCTATCCCCCTTTAAATAAGAAAATCTCATTTCAGTAGACCTTTACCTTGGAATTTCATGGCTGCAACACATGACAATGTAGTTGGGAAAGGGCATGTTCACCACTGTGTTACATCACCTTTTCTTTTGAAAACACTCAATAAACGTTTGGGAACTGAGGAAACTAATTGTTGAAGCTTTGAAAGTGGAATTCTTTCCCATTCTTGTTTTATGTAGAGCTTCAGTCGTTCAACAGTGCGGAGTTGCCGCTGTCGTATTTTACGCTTCATAATGCGCCACACATATTCGTTTGGAGACAGGTCTAGACTGCAGGCGGACCAGGAAAGTACCCGCACTCTTTTTTTACGAAGCCACGCTGTTGTAACACGTGCTGAATGTGGCCTGGCATTGTCTTGCTGAAATAAGCAGGGGCGTCCATGAAAAAAATGGCGCTTACATGGCAGCATATGTTGTTCCAAAACCTGTATGTACCTTTCAGCATTAACTGTGCCTTCACAGATGTGTAAGTTACCCATGCCTTGGGCACTAATACACCCCCATACCATCACAGATGCTGGCTTTTGAACTTTGCGTTGATAACAGTCTGGATGGTTCGCTTCCCCTTTGGTCCGGATGACACAACGTCAAATATTTCCCAAATCCTATTTGTAATGTGGACTCGTCAGACCACAGAACACTTTTCCACTTTGCATCAGTCCATCTTAGATGATCTCGGGCCCAGAGAAGCCGGTGGCTTTTCTGGATATTGTTGATAAATTACTTTCCCTTTGCACAGTAGAGCTTTAACTTGCACTTACAGATGTAGTGACCAGCTGTATTTAGTGACAGTGGTTTTTTTCAAGTGTTCCTGAGCCCATGTGGTGATATCCTTTAGAGATTGATGTTGGTTTTTGATACAGTGCCGTGTGATGGATCGAAGGTCACGGTCATTCAATGTTGGTTTCCGGCCATGCCGCTTACGTGGAGTGATTTATCCACATTCTCTGAACCTTTTGATGATATTATGGACCTTAGATGTTGGGCTGGGGGCGTGGTTAAGAGGGAAGGAATATATTTACATCTACAATTCACCAACTCGAGTATTTCATATATATTTCATATATATATATATATATATATATATATATATATATATATATATTTATTTATGAAACATTTGACTTCCAGTGAATTCTAGCTATATATTTTTATTTTATTATATATATATAGATAAAATAAATAGTTGAATTTCAGACGGCACCTATCAAATGCACAGTAATAAAAACACTGTCGTTCTACTAACTGTAGTGTGCTTGCTGGTTACTAAAAAAACAACAACACTTACCTTTCACTATTTGAGTAACCTTTGTTCTGCCATTTATTTCTTAATTTTGCTTGTCGACGGTGTAATATGTTGGGTTGGAGTCAATAACCAGGCGAGGTGATGAAGTTATGTCCCTTTACTGTGGGCTTCAGAAGTTGAACAGACTCCCTCACTTGCCATCATGTGCCCAACACCACGTAAATCGTTGGCCAATCAAAAAGCAACCCTATAACGCTACAGCCAACATTCACCAGGAGATGGCAACAGACAACATAGAATCACTCTATTACAGATGGCGTCGCCATGGCTGTAACTTCCTCGTTCTTCTGCTTCGTCTCCTTGGGTGTGCAGTTTTTGATTCAAATCCGTAGATGTTGTAACTGATTGGGCATTTACTGTTTATATAGCGGGAAAGCGGACGTGAAAACAGGCTGTCCCCACTCAAGTCCGCAAGGAGCTGGAGGGGGCGTGGCCTCCAGCTCCGGCTGAATTTCGGTAGATTTTCGGGAGAAAATTTCTTCCGGGAGGTTTTCGGGAGAGGCGCTGAATTTCGGGAGTCTCCCGGAAAATCCGGGAGGGTCGGCAAGTATGCGCATTTGTCCAACCAGAACGTCATCAAAATTTGATAAGTGTCATATATATTTGCCAAAATAGTTACAAAAGACAACAGAGCAGGAAAAATATGTGCAGATAAAATGTTTTGGGAACTGACTTGAACGTTTTACCAGTCTGTGACTAGAATGTAGTCATTATAGATGTATAAGCCATTGATTTATAATCAAATCGAAGCCCCTTAATCATAATCGAATGGTGAGGTGCCCAAAGATTCCTACTTCTACTCCTTAATAGACTCATGTTCTGGTTCTGAATAGTCCCAGGAAACACGTAGCCCATGCGGTGAAACCTCAACACTTGGGAAAGACTGAAAAAAATGGTGAAGGATAGGACAAGTGGAAGACTTTGTTCTCACACGAATACCAGTTCAGATTGTGGGCATGGCGAGATGAACGACAGGGGGGGGGATTTAGTTGGATGAGAGCCAGATTCTTAAGGGCGCTTGAGAAATTGCAATTGCAGGAAGAATAGGGTGGATGAAATGTAGAAGGGAAGGTCGGTCGATGCCGGGGTCTTCTGTGGGATGCAACGAAAAAAACCCTGAAATATACAAACCCCAAAACCTGTGAAGTTGTGTAAATGGTAAATAAAAACAGAATACATCCATCCATCCATCCATTTTCTACCGCTTATTCCCTTTCGGGGTCGCGGGGGGCGCTGGCGCCTATCTCAGCGGAAGGCGGGGTACACCCTGGACAAGTCGCCACCTCATCACAGGGCCAACACAGATAGACAGACAACATTCACACTCACATTCACACACTAGGGCCAATTTTAGTGTTGCCAATCAACTTATCCCCAGGTGCATGTCTTTGGAAGTGGGAGGAAGCCGGAGTACCCGGAGGGAACCCACGCATTCACGGGGAGAACATGCAAACTCCACACAGAAAGATCCCGAGCCTGGATTTGAACCCAGGACTGCAGGACCTTCGTATTGTGAGGCAGACGCACTAACCCCTCTACCACCGTGAAGCCCCAATGATTTGCAAATCCTTTCCAGCCTATATTCAGTTGAATAGGCATCAAAGACAAGATACTAAACATTCGAACTGAGACATTTTGTTATCTTTTGCAAATACTAGCCTATTTGGAATTTGATGCCTGCAACATGTTTCAAAAAAGCTGGCATAAGTGGAAAAAAAAGACTGAGAAAGTTGAGGAATGCTCATCAAACACTTATTTGGAACATCCCACGGGCGAACAGGCTAATTGGGAACAGGTGGGTGCCATGATTGGGTATAAAAGCAGATTCCATGAAATGCTCAGTCATTCACAAACAAGGATGGGACGAGTGGTCACCACTTTGTGAACAAATGCGTGAGCAAATTGTCGAACAGTTTATAAACAACATTTCTCAAGGAGCTATTGCAAGGAATTTAGGGATTTCACCATCTACGGTATGTAATATCATTACAAGGTTTAGAGAGTCTAGAGAAATCACTACTTCCAGAAACAAACGTGAGTGTTTTATAATCATGGCAGACTTGGCAATAAACGAGTATTTTTGGACAAATAAGGGTTCACAAGCTTTTCTGTTTGAGGCTGAATATACTGAGGATCAACTGCTACTTCGAGAAGCAAGCACGGAGCAAGAGCGAGACGTTGGAGCAGACGGAAGCCGAGAGAGTGAAGTGAAAGTAACTTTGGCGCTTTGAGTGTAGAACTTGGAGCCAAGCTATTTCGAACATAAATGGAGTGCTTACCGAAATAAACCGGGAAAAAAACATCCCCGGCCAGCTGGACCAAACAGTCAACTGTCTGCCGAGTAAGTCATTATAATATTGATCATGATACACGCAGTACGGCATGCGTGTTATTACAACGACAGTACATACACTGTCTGGCTAGCTTTGTACAAATAAAACATGAAATAATTCTTTACAGATGCTGCAATATAATTGTTTATGTTTTTCACTCAGTACAGATTGGTGTCTTATCACATTGTTGTGTATTAAAAACTCAAACACGTTTCGTGCTAACGTAGAAGCTACCTTTTATGGCTAATACCTGTTTTAGTACGCTAGAAAAATAGTTCCTCGGTGTTCTCTCTTTCAATAACAATATTGCTACAGTTTGGTTATTATACGGGTTACGGAACGTAAATAAAGTATCGTTGACGCTTTTTGAATGCATTTTTAAAGTAATTTAGAGGTAGAATTGAATGCTAACATTAGCTGCATTGCTAGCTACCTAGAACGAGACCATTTTTACATGTTAGAAAGTAAAAAATACAAAAACCTTTTGTCTTTTTGTCTCTCATAGTGATTGTAAACGATAGGCGAAATTACAAAATATTAAAAGATTGTCCAAATGTTAAGTTCACATTAGATTGTCAAGTCATCATCCATAATAATAATATAGACAGATGGTCTATCAGTGATACAATAACACAAAAGACAAACCTTAGCTTTGAACAATTGAACAAACATTTGGTCGACCTGGTGTCCAATTCCACCCCTGTGACATATTTTAGGTCTAATCTTGGTATTTGGAAAAACAAAACCCAGTCACGTACGTAAGATAGAGTTCAGAGTGTGTGTGTGTGTGTGTGTGTGTGTGTGTGTGTGTGTGTGTGTGTGTGTGTGTGTGTGTGTGTGTGTGTGCGTGTGCTCGGCCTCAGCTGCTCCTCTGCTGTTAAAACAAGAGCAGTGTTGTCTCAGGAATGTGGGGAGAAAAACAATAAATGGGAGACACAGTCTGGTTGGGTCAGGGGTCGGCAAGCCAAAACGTTGAAAGAGCCATATTGGACCAAAAATACAGGAAAAAAATCCGTCTGGAGCCGCAAAAAAAATGAAGGCAACACATGACGTAAGTGTCTATATTAGTGTCAGGCTTGCCACTGACAGTTTGTTTGTGTTTTAGTTTTTCCTCTGTGTGTTTAGTATTTCCTGTTTTTAGTTCCTGTCAGCGCTCTTATTTGGTCTATTTCCTGTTTTTTTTCCAAGTGCGCTGTTTTCCCCTCAGCTGCGGTTGATTGGCACTTGGCCACACCTGGTGTCAATCAGCCCGCTCCTATTTTACCGGCTTTGTTCCACCAGTCAGTGCTGGATTATTGTCACTCTTGTCGTTGCTACCTGTCGTATCATATCGTGTCAATGCGGGCGTTGCGGTAAGCTATATTTGATAGTGGTTTATAGCTTGTTGTCTTTTGTTCCCTGCTTCCAAGTTTGTTTTCATATTATAAGTACGACTTTCGTTTGTTGCTCGATACCTGCTAGCTTCCACGCTAGTCCTTTTTGTTTGTTATCCGCCCATGTGCGCGCTTTTTGTTTTTACCCTTTGTTTGTTTTTTGTCTTAGTGTTTAAAATTAAATCATGTCTTCTCACTCCATGCCTGCCTCCTTCTCTGCATCTTGGGGTTCGTCACAAACCACCTCTGACAATTAGCTACTATAGCTTGCTATCAAAATGACTATGTGTCGCAGGCTGAAGCAAATCTTCGTTGACAAAAATGTTGAAATTAGAGATGTCCGATAATGGCTTTTTTGCGGATATCCGATATTCCGATATTGTCCAACTCTTAATTACCTATACCGATATCAACCGATACCGACATATATACAGTCATGGAATTAATACATTATTATGCCTAATTTTGTTGTGATGGCCCAATGTAGCAAGGTTTTCCAAAATAAATCAACTCAAGTTATGGAAAAAAATGCCAACATGGCACTGCCATGTTTATTATTGAAGTCACAAAGTGCATTATTTTTTTAATGTGCCTCAAAACAGCAGCTTGGAACTTGAGATGGGCGGGGTTGGGAGTGGGGAGTCCCTGAAGAGTTAGTGCTGCAAGGGTTCCTGGGTATTTGTTGTTTTTATGTTGTGTTACGGTGCGGATGTTCTCCCAAAATGTGTTTGTCATTCTTGTTTGGTGTGGGTTCATAGTGTGGCGCACATTTGTAACAGTGTTATAGCTTATACGGCCACCCTCAGTGTGACCTGTATGGCTGTGGACCAAGTATGCCTTGCATTCCTTTGTGTGTGAAAAGCCGTAAATATTATGTGACTGGGCCGGCATGCAAAGGAAGTGCCTTTAAGGTTTATTGGCGCTCTGTACCTCTCCCTATGTCTGTGTACACAGCAGCGTTTTAAAAAGTCATAAATTCTACTTTTTGACACCGATACCGATAATTTTGAAACCAATACCAATAATTTACAATAGTACATTTTAAAGCATTTATCGGCCGATTATATAGGCAGTCAGATATTATCGGACATCCCTAGTTGAAATGTAATATTTATTATTTTTACAACATTAGAGACCATTAGTAAATCAGACGTTACTCAGAAGATGAGATAACTCCTGGAAATTCCTGGCTTTTAATGGACAAAGGTATAGATGTGTGTGTCCAAGTTAAAGGAAACGGCAGGCTGTGTTCTTTTAATAGATTTATTTCAGTCTTTAGCAAGCTAGGCACTGTTTGCTGTGGTCTGGAACAAAATTGCACACAACTATCTATAATGTGTCATGAGAGATGCAAATACAAAATAAAAGCCAGGTTGTGTTGGTGACGAACCCCAAGATACAGAGATGGTGGTAGGCATTGAGCAGGAAAACATGATTTAATATTCAAAAATAAAGAAAAAAACACAAACCAGGAACTAGGAGACAGGAAACAGGAACTCGGATGAAAAGGCCGCACGCTGCCAACAGCTACAGGATACAAGTACAAACGACAATCAACCGGTAGGAGCTACAATAAACCAGCCCTGACTGGAGGACAAAGCAGGTCTAAATAGCGGGTGGCTGATTGACACCAGGTGTGGCCCGGTGCCAATCAGCCACAGCTGAGGGGAAAAAGCACTCAGGGATACAAGCAGGAAATAAAGACAAAATATGAGCGCTGACAGGAAATAAAGACGGACACAGAGGAAAAACTAAAACATGACCAAACTGTCAGGGACAACCCTGACAATAAATACACAGAGGACATAAATAAAGGAAATTAAATGATCTCAAATATGCCGACAAACAAGGTATAATGATGCAATATGTACATGTAGCTTGCCTAAATAGCATATTAGCATTGATTAGCTTGCAGTCGTGCACTGACCACATATGCCTGATTAGCACTCCAACAAGTCAATAACATCAACAAAGCGCACCTTTTGTGCATTCACGCACAGCATAAAACGTTTGGTGGACAAAAGAGAAGGAGTGGAACATTTTACTGTTGCTTCACAGTCCACACTATGGTGAGTTCAAGATCCGCCGAAATAAGTTGGACAAAACAATTTTCACCAAATACTCTCAGCAGTGAAGCATACGGACAAACATATTAAACTATGGGTTTTTTAGCAATCGGGAAGGTTTGTGTCGTGTTTGTCCTCAAACAAAAAAACGTACTTAAACAGAAACAAATATTTTTCCCCTATCTTTTTCCAGTTTTAATCTTTTTAAAAAATGCTCCAGCGAACCACTAGGGCGGCACGAAAGAGCCACGGGTTGCTGACCCCCGGGTTGTGTTGTCTCGGCCAGAGAGTGCCGCGCAAAATAGGAATATCTAAAAATGGGAAACAGCGACGTTGCTAACAAGCCAGCTCGCTAGCTAGCTCTATTAATTTGAATATGAAATAACAAATAAGTACATTTACCAAACCGCATAAAAACATATTTTGTGGGGCGTACAGGGTGCAATGGGAGCTTGTTCTTTGATTTTTCCATGTTTCCCCCTTACACACATGTTTATGTGTGCTGTGGCTATGAGGTTTTTTTCCCCTTGGCCTAAGTCTGGACCCCCTCTCCAGGGGCTCAGACTTTTACTGAATATTTACATTTCTCCTCTTCCCCTTCCCCAGAGTTGACCTGTTTCTCACCTTGTCGGCATCACATGCTAATGTGCTAGCAAAAACAAATTAAAATATGAAAACTCAAATATTCTGATGACTAATATGAACAGAGTATCAGGACTTGTTACCTGTGTAACTTACATTTTCTGTCATGTTTTTACCCCTGGGCAGCACGGTGGTAGAGGGGTTAGTGCGTCTGCCTCACAACACGAAGGTCCTGGGTTCAATCCCGGGCTCGGGATCTTTCTTTGTGGAGTTTGCAGGTTCTTCCCGTGACTACGTGGGTTGCTTCCGGGTGCTCCGGTTTCCTCCCACCTCCAAAGACATGCACCTGGGGATAGGCCCCTCCCACCTCCACCTGGGGATAGTTTTATTGGCAACACTAAATGGTCCCCAGTGTGTGAATGTGAGTGTGAATGTTGTCTGTCTATCTGTGTTGGCCCTGCGATGAGGTGGCGACTTGTCCAGGGTGTACACCACCTTCCGCATGATTGTAGCTGAGATAGGCACCAGCGTTCCCAAAGGGAATAAGCGGTAGAAAATGGATGGATGGGATGGATGGGTTGATACATTCCAATATTGGTATTCTCCATCCGTCCCTTTTCTGGTCCTCAAAGTGTTTACAATTTCGCATTGCAGAGCGGGAATCTTCTCCGAGATGTTAACCACTTTGCGATTAAGTACAGAAATCGAGTGTCCACAGCCCTGCCCATTCATCAATCGTCTTCTGGGTGCCTTGGACGTCTCCTCTCGTCTTCCAAATGTGTGGGTACACTGGGGCAGATGCCCTGTTATCATACAGTGATCCCCTATAGGTGGAACCCTAAATTATAAAACAAGACGTGCGTACATTCTCTCTTTCACTCTTTGTTTGGCTGGATGGGAATGGTCTTTGTTTCTGCAAATATCAGTTTGGATGGGAGGAACAAAAGCAACGGAGCCATCTGTGCACCCTCACCCAGCCATTACCGACGTAATTGGTGTAGCCGTTCCCTGGGGTGTGGACCCGTTATCCTGGGTATTCCCCTCTGGGCGGCATGAGGCAGGCCAGATAAGGATGACTTTGCATTGCAAATGGCGAAAGAGCCCCCCACCCCAAACCGGCGTGGGACATTGAAGTGCTGTGAACGACGATGAAAAGACCGAGCTGTCCTTTTTAGACGCTGCCTCTTACCTTTTTGTTTAAATGCGGATTTACCAGCGGCACAATAACCACAAACACATGCTTCCTTGTGGTCAAGATGAAAAAGCTTGGCTCAAAGCAATTAAACAACACAAAGAAGACAAACCTGAACGGGCACCAGTTTATGTAAATGCTGGTGCGAGGTGTGTTTGTTTCTTGGTTTAACTCGTATTTCGTCACATTCCACGTTCTGTGTTTCACCCACGTCAACATTCTGCAGCGGAAGGTAAATAAACCCCCTGAGAGCCGTCATGGACCACCCATGTAAGGACCATGTTTTAATAGCTAGGATCTAAGCTGGAAACACCCACAAGGCTGACTCACGCTCGGCGATGGCTGCGGATAACTTGCTCGCCGCCGTCATGCAGCTTTTTTTTTTTTAACTTAAAAAACATACAGTGGTGTAGCACACGTGAACACAAGCTCTGAATACTACAAACCCCATTTCCACATAAGTTGGGAAATTGTGTTAGATGTAAATATAAACGGAATACAATGATTTACAAATCCTTTTCAATCCATATTCAATTGAATGCACTACAAAGACAAGATATTTGATGTTAAAACTCATAAACTTTTTTTTTTAATTAGAATTTCATGGCTGCAACACGTCCCAAAGTAGTTGGGAAAGGGCATGTTCACCACTGTGTTAAATCACCTTTTCTTTCAACAACACTCAATAAACGTTTGTGAACTGAGGAAACTAATTGTTGAAGCTTTGAAAGTGGAATTTTTTCCCATTCTTGTTTTATGTAGAGCTTCAGTCGTTCAACAGTCCAGGGTGTCCGCTGTCGTATTTTACGCTTCATAATGCGCCACACATTTTCCATGGGAGACAGTTCTCCCGTCCAAAGGCAAAACCCAGTAACTCAATTTTGGTCAAAACTGAGCTGATAATAATTTTGGAGTTCCTAGGTGATATGCTTTCCATTAGTGTATGCGATATTGTAATCTGTTCCGTAAGTAAGCTGTTACGCGCATGGCAGGACCTAGCAACTACCACATAACCGTGTAGATACAACAGAAAAACCTAGTATCTCAAGGGACCAATCGGAGCTTCTTTGTCAGTCACCTTATTGTCTTTAATGAGACATTTGCACGAATGGGGGCCGACGGTCAACCTGATTATGTGATATTATGGCACGAGGGGATATTTGGAAGATTGGCCCAGGACGTTGCAAGCACCTTCATTAAATGTATTGTTCTTGATTCTTCCCCTTGCATACTCTTTTGGACAGATAACTGTAGAGGTCAAAATAAAAACTGGACACTGTACACGGCTCTTGCCCAATGTGCAAACGCAGAATGGGGCCCACCCGAGATTGTGATAAAATATCTGGAGAAAGGGCACACGTTCATGAGAGCAGATTCAATCCATGGCTCAATCGGCAAGAAAATGAAAGCTCGAGAAAACATCTATACGTTTGATGACAGCATCAAGATAGATTGGTTTGCCTTTGTTTTCTCAAAATCAGCTAGAAGTGAGTTACTAGGTTTTGCCTTTGGACGAGAGAGTTCTGGACTGCAGGCGGGCCGGGAAAGTACCCGCACTCTTTTTTTACGAAGCCACGCTGTTGTAACACTTGTCTCGCTTAAATAAGCAGGGGCGTCCATGATAACGTTGCTTGGATGACAACATATGTTGCGCCAAAACCTGTATGGACCTTTCAGCATTAATGGTGCCTTCACAGATGTGTAAGTTACCCATGCCTTGGGCACTAATACACCCCCATACCATCACCGATGTTGGCTTTTGAACTTTGCGCCTATAACAATCCGGATGGTTATTTTCCTCATTGTTCTGGAGGACACCACGTCCTCTGTTTCCAAATATAATTTTAAATGTGGACTCGTCAGTCCACAGAACACCTTTCCACTTTGCATCAGTCCATCTTCGGTGAGCTCGGGCACAGCGAAGCCGGTGGCGTATTGTTGATGAATGGGTTTGGCTTTGCATAGTAGAGTTTTAACTTGCACTTACAGATGTAGCGACCAACTGTAGTTACTGGCTGTGGTTTTATGAAGTGTTCCTGAGCCCATGTGGTGATATCCTTTACACACTGATGTCGGTTTTTGATGCTGTACCGCCTGAGGGATCAAAAGTCTGTAATATCATTGCTTACGTGCAGTGATTTCTCCACATTCTCTTAACTTTTTGATGATGTTACGGACCGTAGATGGTAAAATCCCTAAATTCCTTGCAATAGCTCATTGAGAAATGTTGTTCTAAAACTGTTTGACGATTTGCCTACAAAGTGGTGACCCTCACCCCATTCTTGTTTGTGAATGACTTAGCATTTCATGGAAGCTGCTTTTATACCCAATCATGGCACCCACCTGTTCCCAATTAGCCTGCACACCTGTGGGATGTTCCATGTAAGTGTTTGATGAGCATTCCTCAACTTTATCAGTATCTATTGCCCCCTTTCCCAACTTCTTTGCCACGTGTTGCTGGCATCAAATTCTAAAGCTAATGATTATTTGCAACAAAAAAAAAATGTTTATCAGTTTGAACATCAAATATGTTGTCTTTGTAGCATATTCAACTGAATATGGGTTGAAAATGATTTGCAAATCATTGTATTCCGTTTATATTTACATCTAACAAAATTTCCCAACTCATATGCAAAACGGGGTTCGTAAATGTCTAAGATGCTGTTTAGTGGCTACGGGTGTACAAATACAAAACCCAAAACCAGCGAAGTTGCCATGTTGTGTAATGATTTGCAAATCCTTTTCAACCTATGTTCAATTGAATAGACAGCAAAGACAAGATACTTAACGTTCGAACTGCAAAACGTTGTTATCGTTTGCAAATATAAGCCCTTTTTGCAATTTGATGCCTGCAACATGTTACGAAAATGATGGCACAAGTGGCAAAAAAGACTGAGCAAGTTGAGGAATGCTCATCAAACACTTATTTGGAAACATCCCACAGGCTAATTGGGAACAGGTGGGTGCCATGATTGGGTATAAAAGCAGCTTCCAATGAAATGCTCAGTCACTCACAAACAAGGATGGGGCGAGGGTCGACACTTTGTGAACAAATGCCTGAGCAAATAGTCGAACGGTTTAAGAACAACATCTCTCAGCGAGCTATTGCACGGTATTTAGGGATTTCACCATCTACGGTTCGTAATATCATCACAAGGTTCAGAGAATCTGAAGTAATCACTGCACTTAAGCAATGATATTCCCATACCATCACAGATGCTGGCTGTTCAACTTTCCGCCTATAACAATCCTGCTGGTTCTTTTCCTCTTTAGTCCGGAAGACATGACGTCCACAGTTTAAAAAAAAAATTTTTGAAACGTGGACTGGTCAGACCACAGAACACTTTTACTCTTAGATGGGTGTTGTTGATAAATGGCTTTCGCTTTGCATAGTACAGTTTTAACTTGCACTTACAGATGTAGCGGCCAACTGTAGTTACTGACAGTGAATTTCTGAAGTGTTCCTGAGCCCATGTGGTGATATCCTTTACACACAGGTATCACTTTTTGATGCGGTACCGCCTGAGGGATCTAACGTCATGGGCCTTGTCACTTACGTGCAGTGATTTCTGCAGATTCTCCGAACCCTGGGATGATATTACGGACCGTAGATGGTGAAATCCCTAAATTCTTTGCAATAGCTCGCTGAGAAATGTTGTTCTTAAACCGTTCGACTATTTGCTCACACATTTGTTCACAAATTGGTGACCCTTGCCTCATCCTTGTTTGTGAATGGCTGAGCATTTCACGGAAGCTGCTTTTATACCCAACCATGGCACCCACCTATTCCCAATTAGCCTTTTCACCTGTGGGATGTTCTAAATAAGTGTTTGATGAGCATTCCTCAACTTTGTCAGTCTTTTTTGCCACTTATGCCAACTTTTTTGAAACATGGTGCAGGCATCAAATTCCAAATGAGCTAATATTTGCAAAAAATAACAAAGTTTACCAGTTCGAACGTTAAGTATCTTGTCTTTGCAGTCCATTCAATTTAGTATAGGTTGAAAAGGATTAGCAAATCATTGTATTCTGTTTTTATTTACCATTTACAAAACGTGCAAACTTCACTGGTTTTGGGTTTTGTATACTGTATTGTCTGGTATTGGCTACTAAACGTGACCGTATTGGGTACACGTTCAGAATCAAAGTACACTATAGTAAATGGGACTATTTGATTTATTTTGGTCTTAAATGGTAAGATGAGCACTCTGGACACACCATTTTACAGCTTTCAAAGGAGTCTTACTCTTCCATGTACTGTAATTTCACCCTTTCATTCATATTTCATGAGCTGTGGGGCCACTGATACTCTCTGAAATGACAGCACCAGTAAAGACCTGGAGCTAAGAACTATTCATAGCGATGTTATTAGATAAAACTGTATGTGTAGATACTTGACATCTATATCTTTGAGGATGTATCTTTAGGACCAGCATGTCAAAATGTGTGTAGCAATTTGTCTTTGTAGTCCACGTAGTGTGATTTTGATTTATTGAATCCTAACTCCCAGAGAATAAATACCTTTATAACTGATAACAGTAGTCCAGCCGGGATCTGCTCATTTCAAAATTACATTTACAGCCCTGAAATCTTGTCATTGTTTTCAGTTCGATGCCCCACCCTCCACCGGTTGACCAATTCGAAAGTCCTTGAGTGTGTCAGTCACATCCAGGTTGCCAGTTACGCAGCGCCATTTTCGTCTGGCTATTGCCACCGGTAAAGTTACTAAACATGTCAAACCTTAGTAAATCTAAAAGGCCTCATTACAATTCTCAACTTATTCATGACAAACTCAACTTATTATTTTGATTACTTGTAATAAATGGAAATAGATATTTGATATGTAAACTATATTGTCCAATACAGTCTATGACCTTTTCTAACAAAGCTAGTATGTTCGTGCAACAAATTCATAGTGTGATGGTGCTTCACTCCTAGTGTAATGCTTAGTATGCTAGCCTGGTCAATGACACATCAACATATAGGCTAACAGGGGAAATATATGCCCGTTAGCATATATGTCGACGTGTATTTGTATTGACAGGGCAAGATATATTTTCGACAAATAAAACCTATGTGGATATGGGTAGTTTCAGTGCCCATTTCCTTCTCAATATGCTGATACGCTGAGGAAATGGGTTCCAACATCAGCACGGCTGTCATCATGGCAATGTGAAAGGTATGGAGACAGCCAAACCACATGATAAAATAATTCCTCATTCGTGAAGCCTATAGGCATGTCTTGGTAAAATGTCTTCTCTTTCGCTTTGGGCCCACATTAGGCTGCTAAACATGCTCTACTTATTTTCACCAGTATAACCATTGCTAGCGTTGGTTGTAGTTAGTTTTAGTCTTTGTTCTCTGACAGTATTGACAATAACCATATGTTTGCCATTTGTTGTGAAATTGTACGTGGGCATGACGTACTTCTTCCTGAAAATAGCCTCATTTCTGTGTAAAATGTGTTGGTTAGAGCCTGTCTATTCCGCTAGTATGGTCCCAGTACCTCATCATCATCGGCGGTCACTCGAACGAGTATGACGATCCCCCTGGTAGGGGTGTATCCCTTTAAGGAGGATGCCTGTGCGTGACTTTGTTTAGCGTGGGGAGACTGGTGCACAGACAGCCACCACACGATCCTTGACAGAATCGGGTCAGGGTCCAGTGGCATGGAGTCCAAGACGACTGGGGACCCTTTTCGGCTGCAGCCTTCTTTCGCCGTCATAGCCGTTGTGGTAGTTTTTAAATGTACCGTCTTACGCCTGCTCCGCCGTTGAGGTCTTCACCGTAGCCCTGGGGCAGTCAGGTACTAGGCCTTGCAAAGGGCCACCTGTGGTAACAGTAGTAAAGGGGTTAACCTCCGAGTGCCCCAAGACCCAATAGAATAGACTCCACTGCCGGATGCACTTTAACATCATAAACCCCTAGTAAGAGGCAGTGGAAGTTTGAAGTTCCTTGGAACAGCCCAGTCCATCGAGTTGGATTCTGCTGTGTATCTGGCAACCTCAGTCAGGGAGATGGTGAGTGGACTACAGAATTTTGACCGTGATTGCAGTACCATTTCTGGAAACATTATCACATATGGCTCCTTTTTAAAGTCAACCCGTCCATGAAACAAGACTACAGGACAAAAGGGGTAGACAGGAGAGGTGGCTGATGGTCGCCACAGGGGCGGCGCCCCGTACAGATGGGGAGAGAAAAAATCGGGAAGAGTGTTATGGTATTGCTGTGTAAGGGGAGATGACGGCTCAGACACCGGAGGGTGGTAGTGTTCAATGATTTATTATATATACTCACTATATACATATATAATAATCAAACAATAGAATATAAACTATAGACTGGTGTGTGTCAAAAATCCAAGAGTGTGTATGGTGAAAAAAACAATGTGTAGAACTTAACTGAAGTGTATGTTACCAAGTGTTGAACGAGAGACAAGGATGTCCAGGGGAAGAGAGGGATCCATGTCCAAATGGGAGGTCGAGTTCCAAGAGGCAGTCCGGGAAGCAGGGGGAAAAACGAGGAATTGTCGAGACGCACAGCTCGACACGTGGAACAAAGTCAGACTGCAGGAAGGACGACAAGGGAAAACGTGAGATCATATAAACACGGCGGAGGAAAACACAGAGAGCGAAGGAAGGTTTGCATAAAGCAGGATGATCGCTTATGATTTTCCAATCCGGCGACCGATGGCAGGTTGTCCAGGCTTAAGAAGGCAGCGTGTTCATTACATGCAGGTGTGCTGATTGCCGGTGAATGATTACAGCTGGTAGATGCTGCAGGGTGTTGCTGCAGGGTGGAGACTTGCACGGCGCGCCCCAGGATGTGCGCTTGTGGGCGTGTCCCGAGGTGCGCTCACTGGAGTGCACAGACGGATTTGCGGCGTTGGTAGGGAGAGAGGAATAAGCCACCCCAAAAACTGTGTTCTTGTAAAAGTCGCTGTGTGGAGCAAGGAAAAAAATCTCAGTAAACATAAGCACACATAAGTGCACATTACGACAAACTGGAGACTTGCAACCAAAACTGATATTCCGTTATTTTTAGTCCGAATGGAGGTATACGATATGCATCAGTATATCTTATAGATGGATAGATGGGTTGTACTTGTATAGCGCTTTTCTACCTTCAAGGTACTCAAAGCGCTTTGACACTACTTCCACATTTACCCATTCACACACACATTCACACACTGATGGAGGGAGCTGCCATGCAAGGCGCCAACCAGGACCCATCAGGAGCAAGGGTGAAGTGTCTTGCTCAGGACATAACGGACGTGACGAAGTTAGTACTAGGTGGGAATTGAACCAGGGACCCTCGGGTTGTGCACGGCCACTCTTCCACTGTGCCACGCCGTCTCACAAGAAGGGTCCCCATATCTGTGGCCCCTTCCAAGGTTTCTTGTTGTGGGTTGAGTGTTTTTTTGCCCTGATGTGGATATGAGGATGTCGTTGTGGCTTATGCAGCCCTTTGAGACGTTTGTGATTAAGGACTATAGAAGTAAACTTTGATTGATTCCATCCATCCATCCATCCATTGAATGAAAAGAATAAGATTATCTAATTTGTCAATAATGTTTATGATGATTCTTGTTCTGTGTAGTTCGAAAACACTTTCTTAAACATGATCATATTAGTACGTTGCTTGACTTATTTACTTAATCAATTTTTATGATTTATTCCACACACTGATATACAAAATGTCTGAAATGCAATAATGTTTATGATGATTCTTGTTCTGTGTAGTTTGAAAACACTTTCTTAAACTGGATCATATTAGTACGTTGCTTGACTTATTTACTTAATCAATTTTTATGATTTATTCCACACACTGATATACGAAATGTCTGAAATGTTGTACATGCGTACACATTTTAGAAGTAAAATGTTTCCATAATGTTATATTTTTCCTCCTTTGTCTCATCACAACCCTTTACTAAAAATATGGACTTTTGTCCAGGATGGATCCAATTATCCATGTTTTTATTATTTCTTAAACAAAATGTGCAAACTTCATAGGGTTACTTAACATAACCAGTGTTGAGAGTTCTCAGACGTGAAAGTAATAAGTTAGCCGTTAATATGTCATAGCAGTTTTCGTAATATTGTTTATTAACTTTAGGTTTGTAGCCTCACCCTTATGTGTTTGGACGGATGGAGCTTCTACTAGCTCACTGCGACGAAGGACGCTGGCTCTTCAGTTTGAAACTACTCAGCCAACCCGCCGCTATAGTACCCAAGTCTTTACGGGCTATGGGGAGAGGCACTTTCAAGACAAGGAATAACTGAACATTTAACACACCGAACAACAGAGAGTAGCTATTGCTCGCCGCTGTGCTAAGTCGCTAACATAAACAGATGAGATCAGTGATAAAGTCGCTATAAGGAGAGAAATATCTTCTCAAGCAAATAGATAAAGCTTTGCATCCTTCGAGAATGGAGAAGTTGGCACTATTGCCGCCATACTTTTTTGAAAAGTTTATTCTGTTACGTCATTGTGAGAAGTCTACGTAAACACGCAGGGGGTTAGGGTATGCCCAAAGAATGCCCTGTGCTGTGCCCGTCAGGCAAAGAGAAGAGCAAACGGCCGTAACAAAGGCTCATTAAAAGATACCGGTATGGCGGTATCGTCTTTAATATATAGGTCTTTCTAAAACTGTATTACTGGTATATCACCCAGCCCTATGTGAAATGGTAAATGGGTTATACTTATATATTGCTTTTCTACCTTCAAGGTACTCAACTCGCTTTGATACTATTCCCACATTCACCCATTCACACACACATTCACAGACTGATGGCGGGAGCTGCCATGCAAGGCGCTAACCAGGACTCGTCACGACCAATGATGATGTGTCTAGCTCAAGGACACAACGGACGTGACTCGGATAGTACAAGGTGGGGATTGAACAAGAAACCCTCAGGTTGCTTGTTCAATCCCCATGGGGGCAGAGTGCATAAAGGCTGTGTGTCCATAAGCCCAGGAAGTTGTTTCGTCTGGCGTCACAATCTTGGTGCCTCATTCCGCATCATCGCAATACCACAGCAGGTTGCGGTTTCTAAGAAAAAAACATTTTCTAAGGCTGCCGCTGGGGGTGGCTGGGGCAAAATGCAGATTAGGATGTTCGCGTTAGATTAGGGGGCAGCACGGTGAAAGAGGGGTTAGTGCGTCTGCCTCACAATACGAAGGTCCTGAATAGTCCTGGGTTTAATCCCGGGCTCGGGATCTTTCTGTGTGGGGTTTGCATGTCATCCCCGTGACTGCGTGGGTACTCCGGCTTCCTCCCACTTCCTAAAACATGCACCTGGGGATAGGTTGATTGGCAACACTAAATTGGCCTTAGTGTGTGAATGTGAGTGTGAATGTTGTCAGTTTATCTGTGTTGGCAGTGCGATGAGGTGGCGACTTGTCCAGGGTGAACCCCGCCTTCCGCCCGATTGTAGCTGAGATAGGGATAGGGATTAAGCGGTAGAAAATGGTAGAAAATATTGGTCTTCTCCATTTGTCCCTTTTTGGTCCTCAAAGTGTTTACAATTTCGCCTTGCAGAGCGGAAAACTTCTCTGAGATGTTAACCACTTTGCGGTTGAGTTCAGAAATCGAGTGTCCACAGCCCTGTCCATCCATCAATCATCTTCTGGCTGCCTTAAACGTCTCCCCTCATCTTCCAAATGTGTGGGTACACTGGGGTAGATGCCCTGTTATCATACAGTACTCCCCTATAGCAGTGGTCCCCAACCTTTTTGTATCCGCGGACCGGTCAACTCCTAATAGGGGCGGTATAGCTCGGTTGGTAGAGCGGCCATGCCAGCAATTTGAGGGTTGCAGGTTCGCGGCCCGCCTCTGCCTTCCTCGTCACTGCCGTTGTGTCCTTGGGCAAGACACTTTACCCACCTGCTCCCAGTACCACCCACACTGGTTTAAATGTAAAAATTAGATATTGGGTTTTACTATGTAAAGCGCTTTGAGTCACTAGAGAAAAAGCGCTAAATAAATATAATTTACTTCACTTCACTTCACTAATAATTTGTCCCGCGCCCCGGGAGGGATCCTTTTTTTTTTCTTTTCTTTTTTCTCTTTGTCATGAAAAAGGGAGGTTTTTGTGGTTGGTGCACTAATTGTAAGTGTATATTGTGTTTTTTATGTTGAGTTAATAAAATAAATAAAAAAATATATATTTTTATTTTATTTTTTTAAATAAAAATGAATAAGAAATTCTTCTGCGGCCCAATACCAATGGGGTTGGGGATCACTGCCCTATAGGTGGTACCCTAAATTCTAAAACAAGACGTGCGTGCATTCTCTCTTTCACTCTTTGTTTGGCAGATTGTTGACAAAACGAGTTGCTTGCGATTAGAACCCTCAAGAGCAGGTTGTGACACGGGCTGAGCGTCAGGTGCTGCAGCGTGGTTGCCTGCAGGGCACACTGGCAAACTGCAAAAAAGGATGTTGGCGTATGCGCATGAGTAAAATGAATCATAGCTCTGCAATTCGAGGCTCTGCAGTAATTCACAGTCGTGCTTTGCCAGGAAGCAGCGAGCATCTCACACTTTTCCCTTCACGTTATTCCCCTGCATTACATTCAATGCAAATATGCTGAAATTACTTCTCCTTCTATGCCATGTCTTGAAGGTCCAAATCCAGACTTGATGATTAAACTGTTTAGTCAATCAAAAGAGATCTCCAATCAGCAGGGAGTTGAAGAATAACGATCTGTTACTCATTAGAGTCGTCTGTTTGGTGTTGCAACAATCGGTAACTGGCAGTAAACGGAGTTGACTCCTGCCCGCACACAGTGTCATGTGACCTGGTGTGCACCATGTGGTTCCAAAAATAACTCGCTGTTGTTCTTTGCACAATACATCCGTGCTGGGTCGTGTGTTGTAAGAATGCACCGCTTCTCCAGATGCCTTTTGGCCCCCGTGCCTCTAAATCACCAACGCGGTGCCCGCGGGCACCAGGTCGCCCGTAAGGACCAGATGAGTTGCCCGCTGGCCTGTTCTAAAAATAGCTCAAATAGCAGCAATTACCAGTGAGCTGCCTCTATTTTTCAAATTTGATTTATTTACTAGCAAGCTGGTCTCGCTTTGCTCGACATTTTTAATTCTAAGAGAGACAAAACTCAAATAGAATTTGAAAATCCAAGAAAATATTTTAAAGACTCGGTCGTCACTTGTTTAAATAAATTCATTTATTTTTTTACTTTGCTTCTTATAAGTTTCAGAAAGACAAATTTTGAGAAAAAAATCCAACCTTAAAGACGAGTGTAGGATTTTTAAACACATATACCTTTTTACCTTTTGGATTCCTTCCTCTTCTTTCCTGACAATTTAAATCAATGTTCAAATAAATTATATTTTTTATTGTAAAGAATAATAAATACATTTTAATCTAATTCTTCATTTTAGCTTCTGTTTTTTCGACGAAGAATGTTTGTGAAATATTTCTTCAAACTTATGTTTAAAATTAAAAAAAAATATTCTGGCAAATCTAGAAAATCCGTAGAATCAAATTTAAATCTTATTTCAAAGTCTTTTGAATTTCTTTAAAAAAAATTTGTTCTGGAAAATCTGGAAGAAATAATGATGTCTTTGTTAGAAATATAGCTTGGTCCAATTTGTTATATATTCTAACAAAGTGCAGATTGGATTCTAACCATTTAAAACATGTCATCAAAATTCTAAAATTCATCTTAAACAGGAAAAATTATTAATGATGTTCCATAAATTATTTTTTAAAAAATTTCAAAAAGATTCGCATTAGCTAGTTTTTCTCTTCTTTTTTCGGCTGAGTTTTTAATTTTAAAGAGTCGAAATTGAAGATAGACTATGTTTCAAAATTAAATTTTCTTTTTTTTCCTGTTTTCTCCTCTTTTAAACCGTTCAATTAATAGTTTTTTTCATCATTTATTCTCTACAAAAAAAACGTCCGTAAAAGGAAAAAAAATGTACAACGGAATGACGGACAGAAATACCCATTTTTATATAAATAGATTTTTTTTATTAAAGGTAAATTGAACAAATTGGCTATTTCTGGCAATTTATTTATGTATCTAACTGGTAGCCCTTTGCATTAATCAGTACCCAAGAAGTAGCTCTTGTTTTCAAAAAGGTTGGTGACCCCTGCTCTAAATGAACTGTATAATGTATAAGTATGCCTCACATCTGGGAGCGATGGTGCCCAGTGGGCCGTGAGTGAATTTTGTGACGCAGGAAGAAAGTGGGAGGACGTTGTGGATCGTCACAATTTCTGAGCGCACGTGAGCTGTGATTCACGAGGCAGGAGGGTCCATTCCGTTCCTCCTCCTCCTCCTCAACAGTGAAGGCCGGCCTTGTGGAAAAACAGACTCTGTTTTAATGACTTGAATTCTGTTGCTCACATGCAAGAAAGTCTAAATGTCGCATCGGTCAAACTTCTCAGCTATGGTCATGTGTGAAGTTTCTTCCCCCTGTCTTGTCAGAAACTCCCAAAACTTGTCTCATTTCTTTGTGCTGCAATTTTTTTTGTCTAACTATAAGAGTTTTTTTTATGTTATTAACCTTTTGGGAGCTGGTTATGAATCATAAAACGTTATGAACTTAAAAACTTTTATAGTTAGAGCCATACATTTTGCAGCACAAACGTTTGGGGACACGTTTGAGGAGATTTAGGCATGATTTCTGTCAGGCTTGGACTAAGGAATGGACTCAGATGCAGAGATGAGATTCTTCGTAAAGCTTTTATTTTGACAACTCTTAAACCTCCAGAGTTATACAAAATCTATAAGTAACAAAAAAAAAACGGTCAGCGAAAAAGGTTCCAAAAGGGGAACAAACGAAAATCACTCCTAAAAAGGCGGGAAATACCAAAATAAAGACGAACTATGATTAGCGCCGTATCCGTTATGAAAACTTAACATAAAACAGGAAGAAGAAAACAATGACTATACAAATTTGTATTCTAATCTTAGTCTAATAAAGGTAAACGAAAAATCACTCAAAAAACTTTGAGGAAGGAAAGTTTATTAGGAAAAAAATCACCACTTCAGTTGAACAGAGGCTAGATCAGTGTTTTTCAACCACTGTGCCGCGGCACACTACTGTGCCGTGAGATACGATCTGGTGTGCCTTGGGAGATGATCTAATTCCACCAATTAGGGGTAAAAATGTTTTTTGCAAACCTGTAATTGTAGTTTGCAAATGATGTGTTGTTGAGTGTCGGTGTTGTCTAGAGTAACCGTGTAATACTCTCCCATATCAGTGGGTGGCAGCCAGTAGCTAATTGCTTTGTAGATGTTGGAAACAGCGGGAGGCAGTGTGAAGGTAAAACATGTATTTAATGCTTAAACAAGAAAATAAACAAAAGGTGAGTGCCCCTAAGAAAAGGCATTGAAGCTTAGGGAAGGCTATGCAGAACAAAACTAAAACCGAACTACAAAGTAAACAAAACCAGAATGCTGGACGACAGCAAAGACTCCCACAAAGTACATCCGTACATGACAATCAACAATGTCCCCACAAAGAAGGATAATCCATCCATTTTTTACCGGTTATTCCCTTCGGGGTCCCGGGGGGGCGCTGGAGCCTATCTCAGCTACAATCGGTCGGAAGGCGGGGTTCACCCTGGACAAGTCGCCATCACATCACAGGGTAAAATCAACTGAAATATTCTTGATTGCTAAAACAAAGTAGATGCTGGAAATATCGCTCAAAGGAAGACATGAAACTGCTACAGGAAAACACCCCAAAAAATAGGAGCGCAAGACAAGAAGTAAAACACTACGCACAGGAATACCGCAAAAAATACAAAATAAGTTAGTGCGTGATTTGACAGGTGGTGACAGTTCACCTACTTTGAGACAAGAGCTATAGTGATGCGTGCTTGGTTATGCTTTAAAGTCATACCCAACAATTGCGACGAGGACTTTTTACTGTCAACTGAGTTCCGTTTTTTAGTGATTTCTGCTGGTGGTGTGCCTCTGGATTTTTCCAACGCAAAAAATGTGCCTTGGCTCAAAAAAGGTTGAAAAACACTGGGCTAGATTACAAAAGTCCCTCTGAGTAGGAGAAAAAGTTAAACTCAAAATTACAGCGTGGGAATTCTGCATTATCTACCGCTTGTCCCTCTCGGAGTCAGTTATATCTCAGCTGCATTCGGGCGGAAGGCAGAGTACACCCTGGACAAGTCGCCACCTGTGTTGGCCATGCGATGGGGTTAATAACATAACAAATATAATAGTTAAACATAGATTGATGCTGCACAAACAATTGGGACAATTTTGGGGAGATTTAGGCATGATTTGAGGGCAGGTTGTGAATCATAACAGGTTAATAACACAAAATGTATACAAGTTAGACAAATATTGTTGCTGCACAACTGTAGCACAATGGTTTGGAACAGGTTTTGGTAGATTGAGGCATGGGTTGAAAGTTGGTTATGAATCATAACATATTAATAACATCAAAAATGTAATAGTTAGACAAAGATTGTTGCGGCACAAACGATTGGGATGTCAAGACCAGGACTTTGGCGCGGTTTGTTTTCCTCATGGTGCAAAGCGACTGGACTGGATAAAGACATGATTTAATTTCAACAGTAACAAAGTACAAACAAAAGGCGCGCACAGGGCTGGGACACAAACTTGGCTAAGGAAACAAAAACAAAAACACATAGCCTGAACTATGGTCCAAAACAAAAACGCTTACGGTGACGAGAACTATGGCAAGGGCCGAGCAAAAACAAGAGATCCAACATGGGCAGAGCAAGAGATGAATAATGTCAGGGTTTATATCAAGAGTGCATCAAGAGTGATGTCGCCGGGCCGACTACCTGGCAACCACAGGCTTAAATAATGTTGACATGATTAACACAGGTGCGTGAGTCCTAAACAAATCAGGTGCGTGAGTCCAAATGAATCAGGTGAACTAATTGGTCGACAAAAAAAAAAAATCCAAACAGAACTACTCAGTGGCCTAGTGGTTAGAGTATCCGCCCTGAGATTGGTAGGTTGGGAGTTCAAACCCCGGCGGAGTCATACAAAAGACTATAAAAATGGGACCCATTACCTCCCCACTCAGCATCAAGGGTCGGAATTGGGGGTTATATCACCAAAAATGATTCCCGGGCGCGGCACCGCTGCTGCCCACTGCTCCCCTCATCTCTTAGGGCAGGGGTGTCAAACTCAAATACAGAGTGGGCCAAAATTTAAAACTGAACAAAGCCGCGGGCCAAGGTTGAACAAATTAACCTTTTAATAGGGACCCAAGCAAGTTTTGCATTGACTATTAAACAAACAAGGCGGCATAGCTCGGTTGGTAGAGCGGCCGTGCCAGCAACTTGAGGGTTGCAGGTTCGATTCCCGCTTCCGCCATCCTAGTCACTGCCGTTGTGTCCTTGAGCAAGACACTTTACCCACCTGCTCCCAGTGCCACCCACACTGGTTTAAATGTAACTTAGATATTGGGTTTCACTATGTAAAGTGCTTTGAGTCACTAGAGAAAAGCGCTATATAAATATAATTCACTTCACTATATAACTTTATAGTCACATGCAAAATCGAGTTTCAAATTATGATAAATATCAATGGCATATCAAATAAAATTCAAATAAAAATTGGGGGGGCGGGGTTTGGTGGTAGCAGGGATGTATATAGTAGCGTCCTGGAAGAGTTAGTGCTGCAGGGGTTTATGGGTATTTCTTCTGTTGAGTTTATGTTGTGCTCCGGTGTGGATGTTCTCCCGAAATATGTTTGTCATTCTTGTTTGGTGTGGCTTCACAGTGTGGCACATATTTGTAAAAGTGTTAAAGTTGATTATACGGCCACCCTCAGTGTGACCCTTATGGCTGTCGATCAAGTATGCCTTGCATTCACTTGTGTGTGTTAAAGCCGCATATATTATGTGACTGGGCCGGCACGTTGTTTGTATGGCGGAAAAGCGGACGTGACGACAGGCTGTAGAGGACGCTAAAGGCAGTGCCTTCAAGGCACGCCCCCAGTATTGTTGTCCGGGCGGAAATCGGGAGAAATTGGGAAGAATGGTTGCCCCAGGAGATTTTCGGGAGGGGGCACTGAACTTTGGGAGTCTCCCGGGAAAATTTTGAGGGTTGGCAAGTAGGAGTATCAGCAGTGAATGCAGTGTTACAGAGGCATCGCCTCTGTATAATACCGACGGGCCAGCTCTAATCCTAATTTGATATTACCTCAAGGGCCAAATGAAATTACGGGCCAGAGTTTGACACCCATGTCTTAGGGCAGGGGTCGGGAACCTTTTTGGCTGAGAGAGACATGAAAGCCAAATATTTCAAAAATGTATTTCCGTGAGAACCATATCATATTTTTTAACACTGAATACAACTAAATGTGTGCATTTTTAAGTAAGACTAACATTTTCAGAGTATAATAAGTCTCTTATTCTTTTTAATAACATTGTTATTCTGAAGCTAACCAATAATAAATCAAATGTCATGTCTGTTGATCATGTTTTTGTTTGGCCATGTGCTGTTTGTCTTTTGGACTCTTTAAGTTCCTGTTTTTTTCCACTCCCTTGTCTGGTTTCCTTGGTTACTCATTTTGTCCACCTGTCTCTGGTGGACAAAATGCCGCTCACCTGCTTCCGGAGCACTAATCAGAGGGAGTATTTAAGCTTGTCTTTGCCAGTCAGTCGCCCTGGCGTCAATGTGATCTTTTCTTGCTCTGTGCTGACTTGTTTCATGCCTTGCCATAGTTTCGTGCTTCATGCCATGCCAAGTAAGTTTTGATTTATGTTCATAGTCTGTTTATGCGTTAGCTTTGTTCCTCAGCCCAAGTTGTGCCTCCACTGTGAACGATTTTTGTTTGTATCTTTTTTTAGTTTAAATCAAATCATGTTTTTACCTAAATGCCATGTCCCGAGTAGTCCGTCTGCCTTCCTGGGAGAACGACCCTGCAGCAAGCTGCGAACCCCCCATCGTGACATAAAATACTTTTTACCATTAATGCGACTTCTTGAACAGGTGCGGTAGAAAACGGATGGATGGATTTAAATGCATGAGAATGTTTTATATTTTGCACGTTATTTTTAGCACTGTAATTACCAGCAACATTGTTCATAATTATTGCGTTAAGCAATGTCAGCTGAGATTTATCTGAGAGCCAGATGCAGTCATCAAAAGAGCCACATCTGGCTCTAGAGCCATAGGTTCCTTACCCTTGTCTTAGGGGGTGAACAAGGGGATGGGTCAAAAGCAGAGGACAAATTTCACCACAGTCAGTGTGTGTGACAATCATTTGTACTTTAACTTGAACTTAATAACTAAACAAAACGTGACCACAGAACATGACATGGGACAAGTTTGGGGAGATTTAGGCACGGGTTATGAATCATAACAGGTTAATAACATCAAAACTATAATAATTAGACAAAGATTGTTTCTGCACAAACAACCGGGACAAGTTTGGGGATATTTGGACAAGGTGGGTGGGGCCAACATCCCACAAGCCTGGTCTGGTCGTGTGTGTTGTGCTATCTATCACGTGTTGTACATCTCAAGGCAGGGTTATCTCAGTCTTCTCTAATCGCAGGAAAAAGACTTCTTGGTTTTTGATCAGTCTGCGTCCAGCATGTTAGTTTTTCCGCCCCTAAAGGTTTATTTACCAATTCATCACATTTTGGAATATTTCTCACTCTTGGCTCAACGTACTGGCTGTGTGGTTTGCTCTGTGGACACTGGGTCTGTTTTCAGTCGCACGAAGTAAAATAATGCGTTCATTGTGACGCTTGCATGAATGAAGCGTGGACCGTCTTTAAATAATGCTTTGTGTCCGTCTGATCCTGTTTGAAGTTCTGCATTTGTCACCGGGGGCTGAATAGGTCCTGGAAACACAAGGTTTGTGTCTCTAACTGGACTAGTGATAGATAGGCATGGTGATTGAAATTCTTCAAACGGCTTTTCAAATTCAAGCTGGTCTCCACTTCAAAGGCTTTACAGTAATTATACCTCAAGAGACATCTCTCCACATACCTCTACTCCAGCATACCAGTGAAAGAGGAACTGAAAATACACTGTTTGGTTTTACACCAGAAGTATCGATCCAGTGTGAGACCCAAGGCCTTGAATTAACTGAATATTAATAGTGGTATTGATTTATGTCAGGGGTGTCAAAGTCAAATACAGAGTGGGCCGAAATTTTAAACTGAACAAAGCCACGGTCCAAGGGTTGAACAAATGAACCTTTTAATGGGGACCCAAACAAGTGTTGCGTTGAATATTGAACAAGCAAGGCTTGTATAACTTTATAGTGACATGCAAAATCAAGTTTCAAATAATAATAATAATGATTGAAAAATATCAATGGCATATCAAATAAAATTTAAATAAAAATTGAATGCCTCTTTTCTATTTCCAGCCTTCTGAGGTAAATATCAAAATAAACATTTTCCACAGGCTAATAATACATTCGAAAATAAAATGACAATAATGAATGAATCAAACATTCAAGCCTTGAAGTAGCAAGAGAAAGTGCACAAATAAATTGTTAATTATTGCTCCGTTTGCCACACTGATTTGCTTTAACACTGAATATGGAACAAGCAATACTTTTATAACTTAATAGTGCAAAATCGACTTTCAAAAAACAAACAAAAAAACATCAATGGTAAAATAAATAAACATTGAATGCCTCTTTTCTATTTGCAGCCTTCTGAGGTAAATATCAACATTACATTTTTCCACAGGCTAATAAATCTTAAAATAAAATAACAATGCGATGGGTGGGGTTGGGGGTGTGAGGTGGGGTTAGGTGGTAGCGGGTGGTGCATATTGTAATGTCCCGGAAGAGTTAGTGCTGCAAGGGTTTGTGTGTATTTGTTCTGTTGTGTCTATGTTGTGTTACGGTGCGGATGTTCTCCCGAAATGTGTTTGTCATTCTTGCTTGGTGTGGGTTCACAGTGCGGCGCATATTTTTAACAGTGTTAAAGTTGTTTATACCGCCACCCTCAGTCTGACCTGTATGGCTGTTGAGCAAGTATGCGTGGCGTTCACTTAAGTGTGTGTATAAGTCACATATATTAAATGACTTGTCCGGCACGCTGTTTGTATTGAGGAAAAGCGGACGTGACAACATATTGTAGACAACGCTAAAGACAATGCCTTTTAGGCATGCCCCCAATATTGATGTCCCGGTGGAAATCTGGAGAAATTTGGGAGAATGTTTGGAAAATCCGGAGTGTTGGCAAGTATGAGTATTAGCGGCGAATGCAGTGTTACAGCGGCTCTGCCGCTGTATAGTACCAGCGGGCCAGCTCTAATGTTAATTTGATATTGCCTCAAGGGCCAAATGAAATTGTACGGCGGGCTAAATTTGGGACGCGGGCCAGAGTTTGACACCCGTGATTTATGTTCTCTCAGTACGACTTTCCACCTCCACCCGAGGTGTTGAACGTCAAGAATGACTCTTTCATTATTTGGGAGCAGAGGTCACAGAGCTAAACGTTGAACCCTCCCAACACCGGTCTAGATGGTCATCTCATGTTCAGTAGGAGAACAAAACCTCCAGAACGTGTTCCGACATGTTTTTAGACAATAAGACTTTAGAGACGTGACCATTGCTGTCGTAGCAACAATAGAGTTGTTGTACGATTGAATAACAGCTGGAGTTGGTGTTGACTTTGTCACACCCAAGTCTAACAATACACACAATCCAAACCTGTCCTTTATTTTTAGATCCAGAGTCTCTCTCTATGTATATATCAACATCATGAAATGAAACAGGTGTTTGAAAGAAACAATCAAATCTGTCCAGAGTTGGGTTGTCCAAATACCAATATTTTGGACAAAATGTATTTCGATGCTTTTCAATACTTTTCTAAATAAAGGGCACCACAAAAATGGCAATATTAATTATATTAACAAACGATCTTACGGTACGTGAAACGTATGTTTCTTATTGCAATTTTGTCCTTAAAATAGTGAGCATACTAGACAACTTTTCTTTTAGTAGTAAGTAAGCAAACAAAGGCTCCTAATTAGTCTGCCAACATATTGTGTCATTTATAATTCTATTATTTTTGTGACGGTTTGCTGGCATCGTGGTGCGGGTTCGTTCTCTCAGGGATGCAGTCGTATTTGGAAATGATGATTTATAACACAACAAACTAAGAACAGAAACACTTGCACAAGGCACTAAAGGCAAAAACGAACAGAATTAGCATGGGAGCTAGAAGAACCAGAAGCGCTAGCATGTGAGCTATGGAACAAACAAAAGAAGCATAGCGCGAAAACTAGCAAGTACAATAAATAGTTTTTTACCACAATTGGTAAACAGTGTCGTCACCTGTTGCACGGAACAGAAACTACTAGGATGCGAGATCGAATCAACAGAAAAGGCAGGCTTAAATAAAGGTGGTAATTACAAAGCAGGTGCGCATGAAAAACAAGAGGCAGGTGACACTAATGCATAGCTATGGCAACGGAAACAAACAGGAAGTGCCACCAGGAACTAAGGAAGACAAATACCAAACAGGATGAGATGCATAACGGAACCAAAACCAGAATATGACGTGATCCGAGCAGCGGTTCATGATAATTTTGTCAACAATATAAAGGACAAACTGTAATCATGGATTATTAATCCACTTGTTAATTTACTGTTGATATCTTCTTACGTTCTCTTTTAACATGTTTTATCTACACTCAGGTTGAACTGTAACAATCACTTATTATTCTGTTGTTTGATACTTTTACATTAGTTTTGGATGATACCACACATTTTAATTATCGATCCGATACCAAGGAGTTACAGGATCATACGTTGGTCATATTCAAAGTCCTCATGTGTCCAGGGACGTATTTACTGAGTTTATAAACATAATATACATTTTTTGTGGTGATAAAAAATAATATTAGTAATATCAACTAGATGTAGTCTAGATGATAGTGCTAGCTTCTTGTTAGCGGTGTGCTATTGCATCCTCCTACGGTGTGTAGTGAAGCCTGTTTAGCTATACCTCGTCCTGCAGGGATGATACTGGTAAGAAACCTAGCCATGTCTTAAATCACCTCTTCCTGAGAGTGTTTCAGTGTTATAACTTTATCTTTAGTTTTTAGGCCCAAATGTCGACACACCGTGTCTGCTTGTAAGTACTCTGTGTGCGTGCGCTGCCGAACATGCTCCTCTGCTCGTTAAACCAGCAACGTCAGGACATTGACATATAATGGGGAACCGGTACTTTTCTAACAGATTATGGTATCGTTTTTGATTAATTAGTAAAACGATACTATACTAGTACCGGTATACCGTACAACCCTAGTCCGGAGGTATGAAGTCATTGGTTATGGAATCATTTTTTTTATGTGGGTTCACTGTTATCCAAGTCATGACAATCCACAGACGCTGAATCCAAAGATACCTCACAGGCCTTTCTTTAGTTTTATGTTTTGTTATACCGGGGGTCAGCATCCCGCAGCCCTAGAGCCGTATGTGGCTCTTTCGCGCCGCCCTAGTGGCTCCATGGACCTCTTTTAGAGATATTTTTCGTTTTAATATATTTTCTGTAGGAGAACAAGCCTGACGCAAACCTCCCTAATTGTTAGAAATCCCACTCTTTGTATTAAACATGCTTCACTGATGAGAGTATTTGGCAGGCACCGTTTTGTCTTACTAATTTCAGCGATCCTTGAACTCATCATAGTTTGTTTATAAGTCAAACTTTCTCCGACGCTGCCACAGAGAGACGGGTTTCATGCCACTCCTTCTTTGTCTCATTTTGTCCACCAAACGTTTTATACTGTGCGTGAATGCACAAAAGTGAGCTTTGTTGATTTTATTGATTTGCAGGAATGCTTATCAGGCATATTTGATCAAGAGATGCTTTTTAGGCTAACTGGCTACATATTGCATCATTATGCCTCGTTTGTAGGTATATTTGAGCTCATTTCATTTACTTTACTAATGTCCTCTGTTTATTTAATTTATATTTGCATGTCTCATGATACATTATCTGTATCTAATATTGGCTGCATTTCTCATAGTGGTTTGTGTGCCATGTTGTTCCAGACCACAGCAAACCTTACCCAGCTTGCAAAGATTGTAATAAATCATTTAGAAAAAGAGAGACTGCCGTTTCCTTATAGTTGGACACACACATTCTAAGACAGTCTTTTCCTCTCTGAAAAACCCCCATTTTACTAATGATTTCCAATGTTGCAAAAAATGTGTAGAATAAAAGTTTAAACACAACATTTCTGTCAATGAAGATTTGCGTTAGCTTTTGAGGCTAATATAGCTAATATTGACACTTACATTATGTGTTGTTTTCATTATAACACTTTTGTAAGACTTTTAAAGTCGCCTAGATAGTAGGCTATTATAGCTAATATAAACACTTACATCATGTTTTGTCTTCATTATAACACTTATATAAGTATTTTAAAGTAATTTTGATAGTAAGTTAATACAACTAATATAGACACTTACATCATGTGTTGTCTTCATTATAACACTTATATAAGACTTTTAAAGTAATTTTGATAGTAGGCTATTATAGCTAATATAGACTCTTACATCATGTGGTGTCTTCATTATAACACTTATATAAGACTTTTAAAGTTATTTTGATGGTAGGCTATTATAGCTAATATAGACACTTACATCATGTGTTGTCTTCATTATAAGACTTATTTAAGACTTTTAAAGACATTTTGATAGTAGGCTAATATAACTAATATAAACACTTACATCATGTGTTGTCTTCATTATAACACTTTTATAAGACTTTTAAAGGCAATTTGATAGTATGTTAATATAACTAACATAGACATGTACATCATGTGTTGTTTTAATTATAACACTTTTATAAGACTTTTAAAGTCATTTTGATATTAGGCTATTATAGCTAACATAGACACTTACATCATGTGTTGTCTTCATTATAACACTTTTATAAGACTTTTAAAGGCATTTTGATAATAAGTTAATATAACTAATATAGACATGTACATCATGTGTTGTCTTCATTATGACACTTATATAAGACGTCTAAAGTTGTTTTGATAGTAGGCTAATATAACTAATATAGACACTTACATAATGTGTTGTCTTCATTATGACACATATATAAGACGTTTAAAGTTGTTTTGATAGTAGGTTAATATAACTAGTTTAGACACTTACATCATGTGTTGTCTTCATTATGACACTTATATAAATGTAATGTCTGGATGGCATAGTTGTTCTTCCAGGGATGCGTCGGCAAGAACACAGCAAAAGGTTAGAAATAAAGATTTATTAACTCAAAAACAGGCTAGAACAAAAACACTGGTGCTAATAGAAAAAGGCAAACAAATGGCGCTAGCATGGAGGCTAGGAATAACAAACGGAAATACAAATACTAGGCACAAAGGCACGAAAAGGAAAAACAAAACATTTAGCATGACAGCTTGGAATAAACAAAAGCGTAGCGTGTAAGCTAGCGGGAGTCAGTTGTCACTGTTGCACCAAGGCAAATTAGGAACCCAGAATGAAGAACGAAAAGGGGCGAGCTTAAATAAGGGAGGTGATTACAAGAAACAGGTGTGCGTGGATAGCAAGGGGCAGGTGAACAGACTAATCAGGAAATAAGGACGTCAAACAACAGAGTGATACCAAAAAGGAACAATAGGCAAGAATATGTAAAGATCCGAACAGCGGATACGCAACAATAAAACTTTTAAAGTAATTTTGATATTAGGCTATTATAGCTAATATAGACACTTACATCATGTGTTGTCTTCCTTATAACACTTATTTAAGACTTTTAAAGTCATTTTGATAGTAGGCTATTATAGCTAATATAAAACTTACATCATGTGTTGTCTTCATTATAACAATTAAGACTTTTAAAGTTATTTTGATAGTAGGCTATTATAGCTAATATAGACACTTACATTATGTGTTGTCTTCATTATAACACTTTTATAAGACTTTTAAAGGCATTTTGATAGTAAGTTAATAAAACTAATATAGACATGTACATCATGTGTTGTCTTCATTATGACACTTATATGAGACGTTTAAAGTTGTTTTGATAGTAGGCTAATATAACTAATATAGACACTTACATCATGTGTTTTCTTCATTATGACACTTATATAAGACTTTAAAGTTGTTTTGATAGTACGTTAATATAACTAATATAAACACTTACATCATGTGTTGTCTTCATTATGACACATATACAAGACGTTTAAAGTTGTTTTGATAGTAGGCTAATATAACTAATATAGACACATCATGTTTTGTCTTCATTATAACACTTATTTAAGACTTTTAAAGTCATTTTGATAGTAGGCTAATATAACTAATATAGACACTTACATAATGTGTTGTCTTCATTATGACACTTAAACAAAACTTTTAAAGTCATTTTGATAGTAGGCTATTATAGCTAATATAGACACTTACATTATATGTTGTTTTCATCATAGCACTTATATAAGGCTTTTAATTTTTTGCAGCTCCAGACAGATTTTTTAGTTTTGGTCCAATATGGCTCTTTCAACATTTTGGGTTGCCGACCCATGTGTTGGACTGACCTGTATTCAAATATCGGTGACAGCGTGACGATTCTTCACACTGGTTATGCCGTTTAGTTCTGCAGCCTGGCAGAGTGAAAACCAGCCTGGCAGGGAGTCTAACCTCACGCCATGATGAATGCACTCATCTGGAATCAGACACGATGCTGTGTGGAGAGGATATCAGCGTCATTATGTTTGACGTGGTCTCCTGTGAGGGAAGTCCAGACTAGACCCTGTGTGCTAATGACTAAAGACCGGCTGTTGATTAGCTTTACAAGAGATGAATAATCCATTCTCACATGTCTAACCAACAACTGCAGCATATGGCCAAAGATGAATATCAAATCTGGGAGCAGCTCTCTGTGAGATTACAGGCCCGGTGGCGTGTGTCCCAAAAATCACCCTCCCCAACCCGACCCACAGATTAGAGGCCTCTTGGGTCAGTAGGTCTTTGTGTTAGGGCGCTCACATCTTCTTTCAGTTTTACATGCACCAGCAATATCAGGATTTGTCATTTGGTTAATCCGGTCTTCTGGAGTCATTTCCCAAAGTCTCCTGCTGAAACTTTATTTTTCATTGAACGGTAAATCCATATTGGCTCACATAATTCAACACGTTCTGATCCAAGTGTTTTTGGGGATGTGGAAAGGCCTCCCACTTGGTGGTAGCGATGCCAAGTCCAATGTCCTTGGGTCAATGTCCTGGTTGATAGACCCCTGGTTGATAGACCCCTGGTTGATAGACCTCTGGTTGATAGACCCCTGTTTGATAGACCTCTGGTTGATAGACCTCTGGTTGATAGACTTCTGGTTGATAGACCCCTGTTTGATAGACCTCTGGTTGATAGACCTCTGGTTGATAGACTTCTGGTTGATAGACTCCTGGTAGATAAACCCTCATTGGCCAGGTAGTCGCTGGGTTTACAAACCCCGTTTCCACATGAGTTGGGAAATTGTGTTAGATGTAAATATAAACGGAATACAATGATTTGCAAATCCTTTTCAACTCATATTCAGTTAAATGCAGTACAAAGACAAGATATTTGATGTTCAAACTCATATACTTTTTACTTTTTGTTGCAAATATTAATTACCTTAGATTTTCAGAGCTGCAACACGTTTCAAAGTAGTTGGGAAAGGGCATGTTCACCACTGTGTTACATCACCTTTTCTTTTAACAACACTCAATAAACGTTTGGGAACTGAGGAAACTAATTGTTGAAGCTTTGAAAGTGGAATTCTTTCCCATTCTTGTTTTATGTAGAGCTTCAGTCGTTCAACAGTCCGGGGTCTCCGCCACACATTTTCGATGGGAGACAGGTCTGGATTGCAGGCGGGCCAGGAGTCCACATTTCAAAACAATTTGAAATGTGGACTCGTCAGACCACAAAACACTTTTCCACTTTGCATCAGTCCATCTTAGATGATCTCCGGCCCAGAGAAGCCGGCGGCGTTTCTGGATGTTGTTGATAAATGGCTTTCGCTTTGCATAGTAGAGCTTTAACTTGCACTTAAAGATGTAGCGACGAACTGTATTTAGTGACAATGGTTTTCTGATGTGTTCCTGAGCCCATGTGGTGATATCCTTTAGAGATTGATGTCGTTTTTTGATACAGTGCCGTCTGAGGGATCGAACGTCACGGTCATTCAATGTTGGTTTCCAGCCATGCAATTTACGTGAAATGATTTCTTTAGATTCTCTGGACCTTTTCGATGATATTATGGACCGTGGATGTTGAAATCCCTAAATTTCTCGCAACTGCACTTTGAGAAACGTTGTTCTTAAACTGTTTGACTATTTGCTCACGCAGTTGTGGACAAAGGGGTGTACCTGGCCCCATCCTTTCTTGTGAAAGACTGAGAATTTTTTGGGAAGCTGTTTTTATACCCAATCATGGCACCCACCTGTTCCCAATTGGCCTGCAAACCTGTGGGATGTTCCAAATAAGTGTTTGATGAGCATTTTTCAACTTTATCAGTATTTATTGCCACCTTTCCCAACTTCTTTGTCACGTGTTGCTGGCATCAAAATCTAAAGTTAATGATTATTTGAAAAAAAAAAAAAAAAAAAATGTTTATCAGTTTGAGCATCAAATATGTTGTTTTTGTAGCATATTCAACAGAATATGGGTTGAAAATGATTTGCAAATCATTGTATTCCGTTTATATTTACATCTAACACAATTTCTCAACTCATTTGGAAACGGGGTTTGTACTTAAGAAGGAAAGCTCTTCGTCTCGGTAGCCTTCCAAGGCTAATCCATTATTTTCCTTGGCGGAAGAAGGTTGTTTTGGTCTGTCTGTCTGTCAGAAGGATTAGTCAACAACAGTGTTTGATTCTCCAGAGGCCTTAAGGCACAGGCGTCAAACTCAAGGCCCGGGGCCAGTCGTGGTCCGCCACGCCATTTTATGTGACCCGTCAAATGCTGTTTGTAATGTGCGTCCATGAAATATGTAAATAAAGGGAATAAGCAGTAGAAAATGGATGGATGGATGGCTGTAACATCAGAAAATGTATCAAAAGGGAAGGATGCGCTTTAACCCAGGAAACCGGAAGCATAAATTCTCATTTTTTGTCTGCAAAGTCCCAAATATAGGTCAGTCTGACTTTATAGACGTTTCCAGACTTTTCCACGAGAAAATCTAATTAAAAAATAAGCGCATAAGAGTTTTCAATGTAACTGTATAATGAGCAGCATTATACAGTTAATGTAGCAGCATAAGGCACTTAGTCAGTGGTGCGTTTAAAGCCACACACAAAGTCAGACAACTCCAACACCGCGCGTAATGTGTAATTCTGGGGACGGCGTGGCGCTGTTGGGAAAGTGGCCGTGCCAGCGACCTGAGGGTTCCTGGTTTGATCCCCACCTTATACCAACCTCGTCACGTCCGTTGTGTCCTTGAGCAAGACACTTCACCCTTGCTCCTGATGGGTCGTGGTTAGGGCCTAGCGTGGCAGCTCCCGCCATCAGTGTGTGAATGGGTGAATGTGGAAATAGTACCTTGAAAATAGAAAAGCGCTATACAAGTATAACCCATTTACCATTTAATTCCAGGTCGTTACACTGTGATTTACCAATCAAATGTGTGCTTTAAGGGGATCAGATAGATAGATAGATGGATGGACAGACGGACGGACGGATGGATAGATAGAATGATTGAAGATAAGAACATCTTTTAATTAATAACTCAAAAAAGGTACAAACGAAAAGTGCTCACTGAGGAGGTACAAAAACCTGGCTATGAAAACCAAACTTGCACTAAGACAAAACTATATGCATAAAACACAACTTGTAAACTATGGCGTGAAATAAGAAAACTTACTTGGACCGAGAAAAGAGTATGAAAAAGGCAGCATGGTTCATCAGCATGGATTACGAGGGTGAGTAGAAGGTGATGTCGCCAGGCTGACTGCCTGGCAACTGCAGGCTTAAATGGTGACGTGGTGATTGACTACAGGTGCATGAGTCCAAGTGAATCAGGTGCGTGAGTCGTGAGAACAGGTGAACCAATTGGTAGTCATGGAAGCAAAACAAACCAGGGTGCGCAAAAACAGGAACTAATGGAGTCAAAAACAAAACAGAACATAACTAAACAGAACATGATCACAAAGACAAAACCGATGGATGGATGGATGGATGGATGGATGGATAGATAGATAGATAGATAGATAGATAGATAGATAGATAGAGTCATGACTTGGACTATGGTGTGGTGCAAGGCGATTGGAATGGACATGGCGTGAAGGTAAGAACATCTTTTAATTTATAACTCAAAAAAGGTACAAACGAAAAGTGCTGACAGAGGAGGTAAAAACACTTGGCTAAAACAAAACTTGCACAAAAGGCAAAACTATTGGCATAAAACACAACTTGTAAACTATGGCGTGAATCAAGAAAACGTATAGAGAAAAGAGTATGAAAAAGGCAGCATGGATTACGAGGATGATAGAGGGTGAGTAGAAGGTCATGTCGCCTGGCTGACTGCCTGGCAACTGCGGGCTTAAATGGTGACGTGGTGATTGACAACGGGTGCACGAGTCCAAGTGAATCAGGTGCGTGAGTCGTGAGAACAGGTGAACCGATTGGTAGTCATGGAAGCAAAAACAAACCAGGGTGCGCAAAAACGGGAACTAATGGCGTCAAAAACAAAACAGAACATAACTGAACAGAACATGATCACAAAGACAAAACAGATAGATAGATAGATAGATAGATAGATAGATAGATAGATAGATAGATAGATAGATAGATAGATAGATAGATAGATAGATAGTACTTTATTGATTCCTTCAGGAAAATTAAAATTCCAGCAACAGTGTACAGAATTGAGATATGATTTAAAAAGTAAATAATAAAAAAATTAAGAATCTTAATTTATAAATATTAATCATGAAATGCTGTTATTATGTTAAAGAAATACAAACAAATATATATTTCCCAAACAGAAAGTTACAGGAATGTACATATGGTTCCTTGCTTACATCTCATTGTGCAACATGCGAATGTTTTAATGTGATCTCTGAAAGGGTACAAATGATTTCCAAAGCCGGACCTCAACCCAGGCATACAATACTTGTAGTACACATCCATCCATCTGCTTATCCGAGGTCGGGTCACGGGGGCAGCAGCCTAAGCAGGGAAGCCCAGACTTTCCTCTCCCCAGCCACTTCGTCCAGCTCTTCCCAGGGGGATCCCGAGGCGTTCCGAGGCCGGCCGGGAGACATAGTCTTCCCAACGTGTCTCGGGTCTTCCCCGTGGCGTCCTACCGGTCCGACGTGCCCTAAACACCATTCCATGCTCACATCTCATTGTGCAACATGTGAATGTTTTAATGTGAACTCTGAAAGGGTAGAAATTATTTCCAGAGCAGGAGATTGAAGACATTCAATTGTTGCCCCCGTTGTCCGAATCCACCTGACCGGGGACTTGCGGCCCCCCAGACCTACATCTTATTTCCAGTCTTTTTTTAGTAAGTTTAAATCACATGCTTGGGCAGAACTTGAACATGTCGGTCATTTGCATACAATTTTCACATCTCGTGACCTTCCCCAAGTCCGCTATCATCTCCCTCCTGTGCCGCTAAGAGCATTAGAATCATGATCGCCCGGTCTTTAGACCCACTGCTCTACTTTCCCGTGCAGCGGTGCACGTGCAGTCCGAGGTAAAGGGGAAGGGGGGGCGGGGGGCGGGGACACTCTGATGTAGCCCAGATGGAGCTAGACTGATTATCCGTCCAGGGTGACGTGACCCCCCCCCGGTCCCCGGCTTAGCCACAGTAGATCAGCGTTGCATTAAAATGTCAAAAAGAGCTTAGTCTCGATCATTTACATACATACTGACTCAGGTTGTGGTTTTTGCCTTGCAGGCCTTCGGACAAGCGTACTCCAACCACAGGAAAGTGGCAGCGGACGGCGAGAGCCGCGAGGAGACCCTCATCCAGGAGTCGGCGTGCAAGGAGGCCTACTACGAGCAGAGGGTCCTGGAGCTGCAGAACGAGCTCCGCCAGACCCGCAGCGTTGTCGCCAACGCCCAGTTTGAGAACGAGCGCCTGACGGCCATCGCGCAGGGAATGAGAGAGGTGACCACCTTTTCATACGTTCTTTCTCTTACTTTTGGGAGACGCCGACCCAGCATATGCCACGAAAACATAGCATTATTCTGTACTTACCTAAAGGGGAAGTGCACTTTTTTAGATTTTTACCTATCGATCACAACCATTATGCATACTTGCCAACCCTCCCGATTTTCCCGGGAGACTCCCGAATTTCAGTGCCCCTCCCGAAAAAATCCCGGGGCAACAATTCTCCCGAATTTCTCACGATTTCCACCCGGACAACAATATTGGGAGTGTACCTTAAAGGCACTGCATTTAGCGTCCTCGCTCACATGAAAAGTAGACTATTATATATGTCTCCGTTATCCATAGGTCTATAACCCATAACGTAGGCAGGCACAGAGCTATTTCTCAGCACGTTAATACACTGACACACTACATCAGGATTCCCATCATGCATTGCTTTAAAACTACGGCAAGTAGTAATGTCCAAAAATGTAACAGAGACAAAGCAGAAGAACAAAGAAGAGACATGGCGACGACGAGTAAGAGGAAGAAGTACACTTGCAAGTTCCAAAATGATTGGAAAAAATTATTAAATTTCATCCAGGACAGCTCGAAAGGGAAGGGGTATGCTGCCTGCAAATTTTGTAGATCAGACTTCTCCATTGAATACTGTGGCCGAACGGATTTACTCATTCATTCTTGAACCGGATTTTTTATATATATATATATATATATATATATATATATATATATATATGTATATATATATATATATATATATATACATATATACATATATATGTATATATATATATATATATATATGCATATATATATATATATATATATACATATATACATATATATATATATATATATATATGCATATATATATATATATATATATATATATATATATATATATATATATATATATATATACATATATACATATATGTAGGTGTGGGAAAAAAATCACAAGACTACTTCATCTCTACAGAACTGTTTCATGAGGGGTTCCCTCAATCATCAGGAGATTTTAATGCATATATATATATATATATATATATATACAGGGTTTCCCACACATTCATTTATTTGTGGCAGCCCGCCACGAAAGAATTACGGCCGCCACAAATGAAAATAAATTAAATAAATAAAAAATAGAAATATATATATATATATTTTTTTCCCCGGCTTTTGACTCGCTCGCCCGTTCATAAAAGCAATGGGACTGTCTGTGAATGGAGCTTGTAGTTACATATTATATAAATATGTAAATATTATATAAATATGTATATAAATACGTACATAAAGTGTTGTGATTATATTTCAACTCCGCGTTCTTCTTGGTCATCGCCGCCGCCGCTGCCTCCACCCCAAACCAAATCCCACCCCTCCTCCCCCCCTGCCGCCCGACCACACCACCACAAATAGATGCCTGACCTGTGGGAAGCACTGATATATATATATATATATATATATATATATATATATATATATATATATATATATATATATATATATATATATATATATATATATATATATATATATATATATATATATATGTGTATATGTATATGTATATATATATACACATACATATGTATATATATATACACATACATATATATATATATATATACACATACATATATATATATACATATATGTATGTGTGTGAATGTATATATTTTATATATATGTATATATGTATGTGTGTGTGTATATATATGTATATATATATATATATATATATATATATATATATATATATATATACATTAAATAGGGCTTCACGGTGGCAGAGGGGTTAGTGCGTCTGCCTCACAATACGAAGGTCCTGCAGTCCTGAGTTCAAATCCAGGCTCGGGATCTTTCTGTGTGGAGTTTGCATGTTCTCCCCGTGAATGCGTGGGTTCCCTCCGGGTACTCCGGCTTCCTCCCACCTCCAAAAACATGCACCTGGGGATAGGTTGATTGGCAACACTAAATTGGCCCTAGTGTGTGAATGTGAGTGTGAATGTTGTCTGTCTATCTGTGTTGGCCCTGCGATGAGGTGGCGACTTGTCCAGGGTGTACCCCGCCTTCCGCCCGATTGTAGCTGAGATAGGCGCCAGCGCCCCCCGCGACCCCGAAAGGGAATAAGCGGTAGAAAATGGATGGATGGATATACATTAAATATATATATATGAAATACTTGAAAATATATACACCCACTGTTCCCCCCCAAATACTCCATTTACGTTCTGCAACCTGTATAATAACCAAGCTGTAACAACATTGTTATTGTAAGAGCGAACGCCAAGGAACTCTTTTTCTAATGTATCAACACATCGGCGTGCTACGGTATTAGCCGCAAAAGCTAGCTCAAAATTTTTTGCACGAAACACGTTTGAGTTTGTAATGCACAACAATGTGATAGGACACCAATCTGTACTGAGAGAAACACATCAACAATCATAATACAGTGTCTGTTAAGTATTATTTCATGTTTTGTCTCTGCACAGCTGGTCAGACGACATATGTACGTTAGTTGTAATAACACACATGACGTGCTCCGTGTATCATGATCAATATTATAGGGATTCACTCGATGGACAGTTGTGTATTTGGTCCAGCTGGCTTGGGAAGTTTTTTTCCTGGTTTATTTAGGCAAGTATTCCATTTATGTCAAAATATATTTGCTCCAATTTCCACATTTACAGCGTTATACTGTTGTAACTTTGACCTCACTCTCTCGGCTTCCGTCCGCTCCATCGTCTCACTCTTCGTCCATGCTCTCTTCTATAAGCAGTACATCGTCCTCAGTATGTTCAGCTTCAAAACGGTCCAAAAATAGTCGTCTTTGTTGCTTGTTACCGAATCTGCCATCGCCTTTGTATAATTGTGCAGTTCCCCTTTAATTATTGGCCAAGAACAAATTGTACAGTGGACCCTCGATTTATCAGCCCCTCTATTTACAAACTTTTCCATTTAAAAACTTTTCGATGGAGCCAAATATGTATTTTGTGTTCGAACGGTGTCTCTCTGTACCAATGATTCATTCATTTTATGTCACGCTAGCCGACAAAAAGCCCTCCACGTCACTAGTCACTGCTCAGTGCGTGTGTTTTTTCACCTTTTGACAAGTTTTGTTCGTTTTGCTAACTCAACATGAGTCCACAAAAGGCATCAGACCCGCGTGGAATGAAGAAGAAATTACTTTGGTGTTAAAAAAAAAACAAAAAAACTGCCATTAATAGCGCTCACAAGCATAGCAAGAATCGACAAAGCCGGTTTCGCACCACAGCAAGTTTTAATTGAGATAAGACCAGAGTCTAAAAATATGCCAAAGCAGACTTATTTCACAGCGGAGGAAAATACAGTACTTATCATATCGCGACACAATAGCACACACTCGGCCCCTCCTCCCGCCCCCTTACTTCTCTTCCTCTGTCATCCTTTCTGTTCAGCTCCTCTGCCGATATTAATTTTACTTATTTAATTGTTTAGTGTTGTAACAATACAGTCGTTAAAGTTAAGGATTTAAATGATTTCTGATAATTTGTGAGGGCACCAAAGAGATTTCTGTGTGTGTGTGCGTGTTGGCTTGATATTGTGTTCAGAGTGTACAACCCTTCTCTAGATTCTCCAATTATTCATTTTTGCGTTATTTTTCATAGAGATAGTTGCCTCATTGTACACACTTTTCTTTTTACGAACCCCAAACCACAACCATTTTAAATGGTTATTCGTAAACCAAGCTTCCACTGAAATAAGTAATCCATCCTGCACAAGACTGACGTTAATTTATGAGTTCCAGGTTTTGGTCATCTCCTGGAGTCTTTAAGTGGGCCAGAAGGAGCTGACGTTTGTTTGTTTCTTTGTTTGCATAACCTTGTCTGTTGTTGGCGTCACGCGAGAACCAGACTAATTGTTTGTGGTAGACTGAAGGAACATTTTGTGACGTAATTCTCTACTTCTATTGTACGCCCAGGGTGGAGTTCAACTGACATGTTGAGGTTATGAAAAATAAGTTTTCACACGTTCGACCAACAAGTTTTCATACATTCTACCTACACTTATTCACACATTCTACCAACACGTTTTTACACATTCTACCCACACGTTTTCACATTCTACCTACACATTTTCACTTTCTACCAACACGTTTTTACACATTCTACCTACACGTTTTCACATTCTACCTACACATTTTCACTTTCTACCAACACGTTTTCACACATTCTACCAACACGTTTTCATACATTCTACCTACACTTATTCACACATTCTACCAACACGTTTTTACGCATTCGACCAACACGTTTTTACACTTTCTACCAACACGTTTTCACACATTCTACCAACACGTTTTACACATTCTACCGACACGTTTTACACATTCTACCTACACGTTTTCACATTCTACCTACACGTTTTCACTTTCTACCAACACGTTTTATCACGTTCTACCAACACATTTTCATACATTCTACCTACACTTATCGACACATTCTACCAACACGTTTTTACACATTCGACTTACACATTTTTGCACTTTCTACCAACACGTTTTCACACATTCTACAAACACGTTTTACACATTCTACCTACAAAATTTACACATTTTACCTACAAGTTTTCACATTCTACCGACACGTTTTCACTTTCGACCAACACATTTTCACACATTCTACCAACATGTTCTACGCATTTTACCAACACGTTTTACACATTCTACCAATACGTTTTTACACATTCTACCAACACTTTTTACACATTCTACCAACACTTTTTACACATTCTACCTACATGTTTTTACACATTCTACCAACACTTTTTACACATTCTACCTACATGTTTTTACACATTCTACCCACACGTTTTCACACATTCAACCAAAACGTTTTCACACATTCTACCAACACGTTTTCACATTTTACCAGCACGTTTTTACACATTCGACCAACACGTTTTTACACTTTCTACCATCACATTTTCACACATTCTACCAACAAGTTTTACACATTTTACCTACATGTTTTACACATTCTACCTACACGTTTTACACATTCTACCTACACGTTTTCACATTCTACCTACACGTTTTCACTTTCTACCAACACGTTTTCACACTTTCTACCAACACGTTTTCATCCTTTTTACCTACACTTATTCACACTTTCTACCAACACGTTTTCATCCTTTTTACCTACACTTATTCACACATTCTACCAACACGTTTTTATGCATTCGACCAACACGTTTTTACACTTTCTACCAACACTTTTTACACATTCTACCTACATGTTTTTACACATTCTACCCACACGTTTTCACACATTCAACCAAAACGTTTTCACACATTCTACCAACACGTTTTCACATTTTACCAACACGTTTTTACACATTCGACCAACACGTTTTTACACTTTCTACCATCACATTTTCACACATTCTACCAACACGTTTTTACACATTTTACCTACATGTTTTACACATTCTACCTACACGTTTTACACATTCTACCTACACGTTTTCACATTCTACCTACACGTTTTCACTTTCTACCAACACGTTTTCACACTTTCTACCAACACGTTTTCATCCTTTTTACCTACACTTATTCACACATTCTACCAACACGTTTTTATGCATTCGACCAACACGTTTTTACACTTTCTACCAACACGTTTTCACACATTCTACCTACACATTTTCACATTCTACCTACACGTTTTCACTTTCTACCAACACGTTTTCACACTTTCTACCAACACGTTTTCATCCTTTTTACCTACACTTATTCACACATTCTACCAACACGTTTTTACGCATTCGGCCAACACGTTTTTACACTTTCTACCAACACGTTTTCACACATTCTACCAACACGTTTTACACATTCTACCTAAATGTTTTACACATTCTACCTACACGTTTTCACATTCTACCGACACGTTTTCACTTTCTACCAACACGTTTTTACACATTCTACCAACACGCTTTCACACACTCTACCAACACGCTTTCACACATTCTACCAACACGTTTCACCAACACGTTTTTACAGATTCTACCAACACGCTTTGACACATTCCACCAACACGTTTTCACACAGTCTACCAACACGGTTTCACATTCTACTCACACGTTTTCACACATTCTACCAAAATGTTTTCACACATTTTACCAACACGTTTTCACATTTTAACAACACGTTTTTACACATTACACCAACACGCTTTCACACATTCTACTAAGACGTTTTACACATTCTACCAACACGTTTTACACATTCCACCAACACGTTTTCACACATTCTACCAACATGTTTTTACACATTCCACCAACACGTTTTCACATATTCTACCAACATGTTTTTACACATTCTACCTACACATCTTTACACATTCTACCAAAACGTTTTCACACATTCTACCAAAACATTTTCACACATTTAACCAAAACATTTTCACACATTCTACCAACACGTTTTCACATTTTACCAACACGTTTTTACACATTCTACCTACACGTTTTTACGCATTCCACTGACACGTTATACATATTTTATCAACATGTTTTACACATTCTACCTACATGTTTTTACACATTCGACCAACACGTTTTCACACATTCTACCAACACGCTTTCACACATTCTACCAACACGTTTTTACACATTCTACCTACACGTTTTTACACATTCTACCAACAAGCTTTCACACATTCTACCAACATGTTTTACACATTCTACCAACACGTTTTTACACATTCTACCAACACGTTTTATCACACATCCTGCCAACACGTTTTTACACATTCTACCAGCGCATTTTAACACATTCTACCCACACATCGTCATCTTTCCAAACAACGGTCATTAATGCATAGCGTGATTGTCTGCGCTCCACTTTGGACAATATCTGCCCCCCTCATGGCTGCCTTTGAACAACCTCATTAGGGTAACGAAATCGGTCATGTGACGTGTGATGAAGCTGCTGAGTTTTGAAGTCTGCCGGTGAAGTCGATCTGAAGCGATGAATGTTGATGAACAAACTCCAGGAGGGGAGCAAGAAGATGGTGCTCCCCAGATGTTCAAGTATGGACATATGCTGAATCTAAAACATTGGTGCTGTATGTGAGATGAGGAGGTTCTGTGGTCCTTCCTTGCTGTCGACATGTGCTACTTGAATTATTCCACATCTCGGCGTGGAGTAGAAGGTGGAACTGGAAGAAGAGTAAAGAACAACATTAGTGTCGTCAAAGCTGCAGCTTTTCTGACTTCCATCTTGAGACGGATGTCTGCCTGAGCTTAGGGAAGACTTGGCACTGGCCCGTCTCTCACCAGCACTTACATTCCCAACATAATTAGGTCAACTGCTGCTGAGCTCTGCTTCCAAGTTGGTCGTCACGGAAACAGATGTGCACCGCCAGCCTTGTTTCAGTCCGCTCGGCCCTTTTTAGTCCCGCATGAGAAAAGTTCTCTTTTTGTTCTATTTTGTGAATGATTTGGTGTTCACACCTTTCCAATTGCAACTGTCGGCAGCTGTGAACGGCGCCATCTGTGGCAGATAACGGTGGTGTTTGGCAGAGCCTTATGTGCCAGGCAAATGGCACCAAGGTGGGCATTGTGGCCAGACCTGATAGGAGATTTTGTCTGCTGGCCTTCAAATTAGCCGAAAAGCAAAGTGACAACAGAAAGGAGAAAATAGAAAATGATGAATCATTGGCGGAGGTGACAGAAGAAGAAACAACTCCATAATCGTAAAATAAACGCAACAATCAATGTTTCTGTAAAGAATGTTTTCATGGCATAACCAGAGCGAGAATACAACCTTACATTTTATGTAAATCCCAGGCGCCATGAAGACATTTTATCGCTGCGGTGCATTTGGCAGGATTAAACCTTCACAAAGAGCCAGGATCATTGCACACTAATAAGCGTGACTTCATTAAATTCATTTGCATAAATGAAAATATTCAAATGCCGGCTTAGCATAATGAAGATTTGTATCGCCTTATATTGCAAGTGCTGCACTATCACAGTAATCTGGCAGTCCCATATGTGTGTGTCTTTATATGTATGTTTATATGTATACATACATATTTAATATATATATATAATATAATATAATATATATTTTTTTTGTCTATACTGTATATATATATGTGTGTATATATGTATGTATGTATTTATATGCGTGTGTGTATATATATATATATATATATATGTATGTGTATATATATATGTATGTGTGTGTGCGTGTGTGTGTGTTTATAAATATATGTATTAGTGTATATATGTATGTATGTATACATGTGTGTGTATATATACACATTTGTGTGTATATATATGTATATATACATATATATGTGTGTTAATGTGTATATATGTATATATACATAAAAAATGTGTGTATGTATATATATATATATATATATATATATATTTCTACATACATATATACTTGTATATATATTTTTATATACAGTATATATGTATGTATGTATGTATGTATACATATCTGTGTATATATACAAATATATTTGTGTATGTATATATATATTTTATTTATATTTATATATATATATATATATATATGTATATATATATTTACTGTATATATATATACTGTATATATATATATATAAATATGTGTCTATGTATGTATGTATGTATGTATGTATATATATATATATATTTACTGTATATATATATACTGTGTATATATATATATAAATATGTGTCTATGTATGTATATATATATATATATATATATATATATATATATAAATGTGTGTGTATGTATGTATATATATATATGTGTGTATATATACAAATATATTTGTGTATGTAGATATATATTTCGTTTATATGTATATACATATATATATATATATATATATATATATATATATATATATATATATATATATATATATATACACACACACATATACATACATATATATATATATACTAATAACATTATTGGACTCTGCAATTAGGTGGCCACTTGTACGCCCCCTTCCGCCCAAATGCAGCTGAGATAGGCTCCAGCACCCCCCGCCACCCCGGAAGGGACAAAGTGGTAGAAAATGGATGGATGGGTGAGAGTCAGGCACAATCGACTGGACATGTTGACAAGAGTCAGCTTACGTTTGCCACTTTTCCATTTGAATGTTGTCTGAGACATAGAAGGTTGAAAAGGGAAAAAAGTTCTCCAATGCTGGATAAATTGATGATTAAAGGACAATTTTAGGAATGTGGATAGTAACAACTCTCGATTCGATAACGATACTTGGGTCATCGTTCTATCGCAATGTATTTGGTGAAAAAAAATCGTCTTTGAAAATCGATTCTTTGGATCAGTTCACAATCGTAACAAGAAATGTGTTTTGGGTGTTGTTGGTTTTTTTATCCACCACCATTCCTTTTAATTTGCAAGCCACTATCATTATTTGACATTAAAGCTTTTTTTGCTTTTAGTGTTCAAGTAGCAAAACAAGATGGCTGCAAATCCTGAATTCAAAATTGTGTGAAAAGCTCAGTCGGGTTGTGGAATGAGTCATCCTTTGTTCCCACTTCTCAACATCTAAGGTAAAGCCAATGTAACAGGAGTCCTCACAGGCTTTGGGGGTGTCCAAGTATTAGTTCTGGTGCAACTGGAGCCCAGACGGTCCTCTCCTGTCTTGTGGGAGCCCGAGGGCTGGTGGAGAACACGAAAATAAGAATTGAACACTTGAGCTGGAGATGACAAAACTTACTTTACCTTTTTATGGGTATTATTATCACTGCAGGAGCACAAATGGTTGAAGGTGATCAACATTTAGATTTTTAATTGCTGTAGATTTACTTTCTACTAATGTACAAACTTCTGCTAAATCTACTTCACTTTTAAATAATATTCTGTTTGTAACCCTTAAAGGGGAACTACACTGTTTTTGGAATGTTCCTTGTCATTCACAATTGTTTTATGTATTCTAAATCATGAAATACAGCAAGTATGAGGTGGCTAACAACGCAGCTAATAGGAGAACGCTATTGCCCCCATAAAAAAAAAAAAAAAAAGTGCCAGGAATACTCCATTTACATGTCCTGACCTGATTATTAACAAATATTCGTGATATTGTTATTACAAGGAGGAACTACTCTGCTATATTGACATATTGAGCTGCTGCATCGCCTCTGAGTTAGTGAAATTGAAATCTAGATGACAAATCATGTCTCTCGCCTGGATAGTAGAGAGGTTGTGGACATGATATGGCATGTCCAACTTAGGCCAGAAAGACGCGAAAAAACACTTTTTTGACTCTTTGTGAGGATGATGATGAATTGTTGATGTACAGGGGAAGATAAAAACATCCCATCAGTCTTTATCCCATTGAGAGCAGACGTTGTACAGTAAGTAATTGTTTAATTATGTTTGTATATCTTGCTTAGCAATACTGCTCCATGATGCTTAGTGTTTGACTAAAGCTGCATCTGTTTAGCACACAGTTTCTAAAACTTGTAGATCATCTTCCTTATATTCAGGCTCAAAAATAGAAGTTTTTGGATCATCATTTGTCCCAAAGTAGTCTTTTTGTCCCAAAGTAGTCTTTATTTTCTCTCACCAAGTCTGCCATGATTAGTAGTGTTGTTGAAGGAAAAGTGACAGTTATGATGTGTCTGTGAAATGAATACTTAAAAAGATGAAAGTATGTAAATATTACAAGTTGTTATTAATTTTACTAGATACTACATATATATTTAGAATATGATGAAAATATATAGATACTACACGTTAGGAATTTTATTGCATTACATATATACTTACAGTATGATGAAAATATGTACATATTACATGTTGTTATGAATGTTACTAGATACTACATATATACTTACAGTATGATGAAAACATGTAAATATTACATGTTATTATGAAGGTTACTAGATACTACATCTATACTTACAGCGTGATGAAAATATGTAAATATGACATGTTATTATTAATGTTGCTACATTACATATATACTTACAGTATGATGAAAATATGTAAACATTACATGTTATTATGAATGTTAATACATTACATATATACTTACAGTATGGTGGAAATATGTAAACATTACATGTTATTATGAATGTTAATACATTACATGTATACTTACAGTATGATGAAAACATGTAAATATTACATATTATAAATGTCACCACCTTACATATATAATTTCAGTATGATTAAAATATGTAAGTGTTACATGTTATTATGAATGTTACTAGATACTACATATATACTTACAGTATAATGAACATATGTAAAAATGACTTGTTATTATGAATTTTACTACATTACATATATACTTACAGTATGATGAAAATATGTAAATATTACAGGTTATTACAAATGTTACTAGATACTACATGTATATTTAGAGTATGATGAAAATATATATATATTACATGTTATTATGAATGTTATTACATTATGTACAGTATGATGAAAATATGTAAATATGACATGTTATTATGAATGTTATTACATTACATATATACTTACAGCATGATGAAAATATGTAAATATTACATGTTATTTTGAATGTTACTAGATACTACATTTATACTTACAGTGTTGTAAATAAAACCACGATCGAGGTTTTTGGAGGGGTTTTTAGAGCACTTTATAAGCGTAATGGAGCGACTTTTGCTAGCGTTTATTTACGACTTAGAATGCATCAAAAATAGAAAAACGTGTGATGGTGAATGATGCACACAATTCCAAAAATAGAATGCAGTTCCCCTTCAAGGCTCAGACAGAACCCCACAAATAAACCTGCCACATTTCCCATCAACCCCGAAAGTCACGTCTCGTGTCAGTTTTCAGCCAGAAAACCAAAGTGTCAGTTTTGATGTGAGCCCGAGGCCTGGATGACAAAAGGATGTCTGTGTGCTGCATCAATGGATCCTAATCAATCACGTGGAAACATTTTAATAGACTCACACGTGCACTTTACTTGTGGTCACTTGTGCAGGCGTCTGCCCTTTTGTCCCAATGACCTACAAACACTGTTAAGTGCATGAAGAAATATGTGAAAGTGTGTCTAGACACTTTCTTACAATAACAATGTCGCTATAGCTTGTAAATAAAACATTGTTGGATATTGACTTTATGATTTTTAGAGTGACGTTTAGGCACAATAATGGAATCTCCATGACCTGCATTGTTAGCCGCCGCGTGCAAGCAGTTTTTCACTCTTTAGAAGGCACAGAAAGTCTCACGTACAGATTGTGGATGGTGGTCAAAGTTCCTGAAAAAGTGCAGTTTTGCTTCCACAAAAGACAAGAAGGTCTGTAATCCGCTCTGGCGTTAATCCCGACACTTAGAAACTGTACGAGCAGCCGAGCTGTTGAACGTTGGAAGTGTTGCTGCCAGCCGCTTAAACACACGCCGAAATAACGCCCGGCTTTGGGCGGATTGGAGCAATTATTGGCGCCCTTCTGAGCGGAGATGTTGGCAGACATCTGCAGCACTTTGTGGCCCAGCTGCTCTGCCATGCATACTTGAGCATCTCTTACCTCGTGGCTACTATCAAACGCTATTGCCATGGTTACCGTGTGTGTGTGTGTGTGTGTGTGTGTGTGTGTGTGTGTGTGTGTGTGTGTGTGTGTGTGTGTGTGTGTGTGTGTGTGTGTGTGTGTGTGTGTGTGTGAGCAACTGGCAGGAGGTCGCCACACCTCGCTATCTACCGGTAATCACCCCCACACTCACTTCAAGGGCCTTCTGTCAGGCCGTGTGGCCCCGCCCACTTTGTGACACAGGCTGTGGAGTCAAGGTTCAAAGGTCACAACCTAGACATCCAATCACACGACATCTGACGTTACCAAAAGCGACCATCTTCTCCGCAAAGTGTTGATATTCGATTTAATTTTTCTCTTGTTTGTCATTGTTGTTGTTTGTGAATAAACATTTTAGTGGGAAGTGTTAAGTGTTTTTTATTGTGTTTTATTCACAATTCTTATGTAAGACAAAAACAGCTGTTTTTTTATTTTTTCATGCATGCTAGATCGTAAATAATCCTTAGCAAGAGTCAGCTAACCATGCTGACAAAGAGAGTCGCTCTATTTTGCCTGCACAATTTAAAAAACATCCACACACCTCCCTCAAGGTTTTATATCCACTCTGTAAGCATATATGTAGTATCTAGTAACATTCATAATAACATGTAATATTTACATATTTTCATCATACTGTATGTATATATGCGACGTAGTAACATTCAAATTAAATAACAATCTGTTCAGGCTCCGCTAGATCAGGGGTGTCCACAGTTTGGCCCTAGGGCCATTTGTGGCCCACAGATGATTTCTGAATGGCCCACAGCGCATTCTTAAAATAATATTTTTAAAAAGTGGAATAAAAGAAAAAATATGTGAGATGTAACGAGTAAAAGTAGCAATGTTGACTCCAATAACAAACTTTTTTTTATTTAAAACTGTCATTGATCAAAAAAATAATAAAAAATAGAGATCTAGAGATTTAAGTGTTCGAAGTAAAAATAATATATTTTGATGAATGACTAACACTTTTATGTGTGGGACCCTTTATATCCCCACAAACATAATTAAACAATCACTTACTGTCCACTGGCTGCTCTCACTGGGATAAAGACTGATATATAGGTATATATGTAATGTAGCAACATTCATAACAACATGTAATAGTTACATATTTTCATCATACTATAAGTATATATGTAATGTAGTAACATTCATAATAACATGGAATATTTACATATTTTCATTCTACTCTAAGTATATATGTAGTATCTAGTAACATTCATAACAACATGTAATATTTACATATTTTTATCATGCTATAAGTATATTTGTAATGTAGTAACATTCATAATAACATGGAATATTGACATATCTTCATTCTACTCTAAGTATATTTGTAGTATCTAGTAACATTCATAACAACATGTAATATTTACATATTTTTATCATACTATAAGTATATTTGTAATGTAGTAACATTCATAATAACATGGAATATTTACATATTTTCATTCTACTCTAAGTATATATGGAGTATCTAGTAGCATTCATAATAACATGTAATATCTACATATTTTGATAGTTTTAATTATTCATTTCACAGAGTCATCACAACGCTCACTTCCCCTTCAACAACAACAAGACTACTAATCATGGCAAACTTGATAAAAGACAACAAAGAACACTTTGGGACAAACGATGATCCAGCAACTTTTATTTTTGATCCTGAATATAAGGAGGATGATCTAAAAGTTTTAGAAGTCAAACATTGGGCAGTATTGCTACATGCTAAACAATATGTACAAACATAATAAAACAACCACTTACTGTACAATGTCTGCTCTCACTGGGATGAAGACTAATGGGATGTTGTATCAACAATTCATCAGCATCCTTAGAAAAGGGTAAAAAAAATTAAAGTAGTCTTTCTGGCCAACTCCGGGTCTAAGTTGGATGTTAATGTTGACCAACTTGTAGGTTTAGGTCCACAACCTTCTACTATCCATGTGAGAGGCATGATTTATCATCTAGAATTAACTTTCACCAACTCAGAGGCGATGCGGCAGCTCATTTTGTCAATATAGCAGCATAGTTCGCTCTGCTTAAATAGTTCCTCTGCGTTAGCGCTTTTAATAACAATACGACTAATACTTGCTAATATTCAGGTTACCTTTTTTTTCAACTTCTTGTTCGACAAAAAAATAATGAACCAAATTCAATGTTATGAATTATTGACCTTTTTAAGGCTCTGATTACGTCACATCAAATATTCCACTTTATAAAATGTTTGGGGAAAATTTTGCACTTTTTGTGATTTTTCAATAAAAAAAGGGTTTTTTTGGAAGAAAAACAACTTTCATGCAACGGATAGATCTGAAAGTGATCTATAGATAGTTAAGTGTTGAAAGTTAAAAATATACATATATTAATGTGTGACTTCTTTTCAACACTTTAATGACTGAGACCCTTTTGGGTCCCTGGGACCTTTAGTGTGATTTGTTTTCTTAACTTGTCATTGCTCAAAAAATTATAATGAATCCAAATCAATGTTGTTATGAATTATTGACATACTTAAGGCTCCGATTAATTCACATCAAATGTTCCACTGTGAAAAATGTTTTTGGGAAAATTTTGCACATTTTGTGATTTTTCAATAAAAACAAGGTTTTTTGGGGGGGGGGGGGGGGAACAAGCTTTTTGGCAACGGATAGATCTGAAGGTAATCTATAGATATTTAAAGTGTTGAAAGTTAAAAAATATATAGATTAGTGTGTGACTTATTTTCAACACTTTAATGACTGAGACCCTTTTGTGTCCCGGGGACCTTTAGTGTGATTTATTCTAAACTTGTCATTGCTCAGAAAATAATAATGAATCCAAATCAATGTCTTTATGAATTATTGACATACTTAAGGCTCTGATTACTTCACATCAAATATTCCACTGGGAAAAATGTTTTTGGGAAAATTTTGCACACTTAGTGATTTTTCAATAAAAACAAGGTTTTTTGGGGGGGAAAAACAAGCTCTTTGCCAACAAATAGATCTGAAGTTAATCCATGGATATTTAAAGTGTTGAAAGTTAAAACAAATATATTAATGTATGACTTATTTTTAACACTTTAATGACTGAGACCCTTTTGGGTCCCGGGGACCTTTAGTGTGATTTATTTCTAAACTTGTCATTGCTCAAAAAATAATAATGAATCCAAATCAATGTTGTTATGAATTATTGACATACTGAAGACTCCAATTACTTCACATCAAATATTCCGCTGTGAAAAATGTTTTTGGGAAAATTTTGCACATTTAGGGATTTTTCAATAAAAACAAGGTGTTTTTAGGGGGAAAACAAGCTTTTTGGCAACGGATAGATCTGAAGTTAATCTATAGATATTTAAAGTGTTGAAAGTTAAAAAAATATATATATTAGTGTGTGACTTATTTTCAACAATTTAATGACTGAGACCCTTTTGGGTCCATGGGACCTTTAGAGTGATTTTTTTCTAAACTTGTCATTGCTCAAAAAATAATAATGAATCCTAATCAATGTCCCTATGAATTATTGACATATTTAAGGCTCCGATTACTTCACATCAAATATTCCACTGTGAAAAATGTTTTTGGGAAAATTTTGCACATTTTGTGATTTTTCAATAAAAACAAGGTTTTTTGGGGGGGAGGGGAGGGGTACAAGCTTTTTGGCAACGGATAGATCTGAAGTTAATCTATAGATATTTAAAGTGCTGAAAGTTAAAACAAATATATTAATGTATGACTTATTTTCAACATTTTAATGACTGAGACCCTTTTGGGTCCCTAGGACCTTTAGTGTGATTTTTTTTTTTTCTCAACTTGTCATTGCTCACGAAATAATAATGAATCCAAATCAATATTGTCTGAATTATTGACATACTTAAGGCTCCGATTTACTTCACATCAAATATTTCACTGTGAAAAATGTTTTGGGAAAAATATTGCACATTTAGTGATTTTTAAATAAAAACAAGGGTTTTTTTTGGGGGGGGGGCAAGCTTTTTGGCAACTGATGGATCTGAAGTTAATCTATAAATATTTAAAGTGTTGAAATTTAAAAATATATATTTATATATGACTTATTTTCAACACTTTAATGACTGAGACCCTTTTGGGTCCCTGGGACCTTTAGTGTGATTTTTTTCTAAACTTGTCATTGCTCAAAAAATAATAATGAATCCAAATCAATGTTGTTATGAATTATTGACATATTTGAGGCTCTGATTACCTCACATCAATTATTCCACTGGGAAATTTTTGGGGGGGAAAATGTTGCATATTTTGTGATTTTTCAATAAGAACAAGGTTATTTTTGGTGAGAAAAAAAACTTTCTGGCAACGGATAGATCTGAAGGTGATCTATAGATATTTAACTGTTGAAAGTTAAACAAATATATTAATATATGACTTATTTTCAACACTTTAATGACTGAGACCCTTTTGGGTCCCTGGGACCTCTAGTGTGATTTTTTTCTAAACTTGTCATTGCTTAAAAAATAATAATGAATCCAAATCAATGTTGTTATGAATTATTGACCTATTTAAGGCTCCGATTACTTCACATCAAATATGACACTTTTGTTTGATGACTGTGACCCTTTTGGGTCCCTGGGACCTTTAACGTCCACCAAAACTTGAGGGGAGCCCTAATGAAAAATATATCATATGGGGGGGTTGCCAAAGTCCTCACTGACAAGGTTGTCCTCGTCTTCTGCAGGGCAACCAGATGCTGGAGCTCCAAAGGAACCAGCTGCGTGACGACATCAAGGAGTACAAGTTCCGGGAGGCTCGTCTGCTGCAGGACTACACGGAGCTGGAGGAGGAAAACATCTCGCTGCAGAAGCAAGTCTCCGGGCTGAAACAGAGCCAGGTGAGGAGGTCTAGTTGTTCATAATCACACAAAACTCGAAGGAACATGAGAGATGCACAACTGGACAACATTTTTTAACTATTGTAAACTACACTATTTAAACCACACGGCTTTGTAAGCCACGCCCACTACATTTTCGGGAAATATTTGGCCATATATTAGTCGCACCGGTCTATAAGGCGCAGATATATACTTTGCGAAATGACTTATATACACATGAATATTCTGTAAATGTTTATTTACATTAATTTTTTCCAAACAGTGCCTGTAACAGGGCAGTAAAACGGGTGATTAAACAAAACAGAAGCCATCGTCATGGACCCACTCCAATCAGCTAAACAGGCTCAATAACTCCTCGGTGACGTTTTGGTGAATTTATTTGTGAAATTGAAAAAATACAGAAAGAATGCCGTTGTAAGGTAAAATTACTAACACAGACACTCGTAAAGATATTAGCATATTAGCTAATGCTAACGACGCTGGCTTGGTTACGATAACACGTACAAATATGCATGAAAACATTCCTACAGACATCACACATGTTTAGTGAGTAAGAATTTTTTAGTTATATTGTAAAACTTACAAACGTTGCTCGGAGTGGTGAATGAAGAGTAGGAACGCTATGGATGGCTATTGTCATGATCTGTCGTCTGGATTATGTTTTCGTTTTTTGTTAGTTTTGGACTTTTTTAGATCCTGTTTACGCTCCCTTGTTTAGTTATCAGGGCCACTCATTAGTTTGACCTGCCGCTGGTGTTCGGACACGCACCTACTCTATTTATGAGACTATTATTTAAGCCTGTTTTTGCCAGTTAGTCGGCCTGGTGACATTGCTTGTTTTCAAAGAAATCCCATAGTTCATGTTGTTCGATTCATGCCGTGTCCACGTAAGTCGTGTTTGTTTCATGCCACAGTTTTTTGTTGGTTCCATGCCACAGTTTATGCTGTTTGTTTCATGCCACAGTTTTGTATTTGTTCCACGCCCTAGTTTATGTTTGTTTACCTCATGCCCTGCCAAGATTTGGAGTGAGAATAATAAATATGTTCCTACCTGCAAGCCTTATCAGGAATAGTCCGTTTGCATCCCGGGAGAACAAAAAACCCCCCGTTATGACAGCTAGAAGACCAAAAAAACAAACACTACCCTTAAATGTGCAGCGATTGAAAACATACAGAAGATGGCACGAAAGCACAAATAATTAAACACTTTTTAAGTGTAATTGCTTGTTTTTCATTTCCCTTACGACTGTTTTTTGAGAAAATTCCATATAAGCTGCAGGGTTCAAAGTGTAGGAAAAAAGTAGCTTATTAGCCGGAATTTACGGTACATAGGGGCCAATTATCAGGGCCAATATTTGGCATTTTGACATATACAAAAAGAATGCCGTTGTGAGTTAATGATACCAACACAGACACTTGTATACATGTTAGCATATTAGCTAATGCTAGCAACGTTAGTTTGATTGCGTTATGATAGCACGTGCTAATATGCATGAAAACACTCCTACAGACATCACACACGGGACGCTTTAGTAAGTAAGAATTAATTTAGTTATATTGTAAAGCTTACAAACGTCGCTTGTAGTGACGAATGAACAACCCATACGAGTAGAAACGCTATGGACAGCCAGAAGAATACGCTTAAAAGGAAGGACACCTGCGGTGAGCAAACTTGTCCATAAAATGGCGCCATAGCACAAAGAATAAAATAATTAGTTTTGTTGTTTTTTAACTATTTCTCTGATGGCTGTTTTTGGAGAAAAATCCATACAAGCCGCAGTGTTCAAAGTGTAGGAAAAAAGTAGTGGCTTATTATCCGAAATTTACGGTACATATGGGCCGATTATCAGGGCCGATATTTTAGCATTTTGACGTGTACAAAAAGAATGCCGTTGTGAGTTATTGATACCAACACAGACACTTGTAAACGTTTTAGCATATTAGCTAATGCTAACGACGCTAGTTTTTGGAGAAAAATCCATACAATCCGCAGGGTTCAAAGTATAGGAAAAAAGTAGCACATATGGTTGCAAAAGGACTCCTTTGAAGTCCTTTTGCAATGGGCCTGGCGGACCCTAATAACCACTACTCCACCCCCAGACCCTCACACATTCTTTCCCTGGTCGCTTGTACAGAATGTTTTCTTCTGCTCAACATCCATTTTTTGTGCCGGGGAAATCCAGTTTTTGTCCTTCCCCGGCGCCTCCGCAGTCCCCACTTTGTTTGTTTTGGCTACCGCAGCGGCGTACTCACTACGACGAGCCTCCGTCCGCAGCACTCGCAGCGTGGGCTCATTATAGGAGCGCCACGAGTTTCATGATAAATCATACAAGGCGAAGACGACAGAAAAGATATTCAAACTTTGTGTAAACATCTTGACAAATATGAGAGGATTATGTAAGTCAAGAAGGTGAGGCGGCGGCTGACACATTCTCATACTTTCAGTAACACCCAGGAAGAAATTATGACGGTCATTTTGATCAAATAAATCAAGTAAAAAGGCCCAAAACATCATAAAGGACCCATTTCACCCTAGACATACATTTTTTAAAGCCCTCAGGCAGGAGATACAGGAGAATAAAATGCCGGACAAACCGTTTTAAAAACACTTTGGCCCATTGCAAAATGACTTTGGAGTCCTTTTGCAATGGGCCTGGCGGACCCTAATAACCACTACTCTACCCCCAGACCCTCCCACATTCTTTCCCTGGTCGCTTGTACAGAATGTTTTCTTCTTCTCAACATCCATTTTTTGTGCCGGGAAATCCAGTTTTTGTCCTTCTTCCCCGGCGCCTCCGCAGTCCCCATTTTGTTTGTTTTGGCTACCGCAGCGGCGTAATCACTACGACACAAGCCTCCGTCCGCAGCACTCGCAGCGTGGGCTCATTATAGGAGCGCCATGAGTTTCATGATCAATCAAACAAGGCGAAGACGACAGAAAATATATTCAAACTTTGTGTAAACATCTTGACAAATATGAGAGGATTATGTAAGTCAAGAAGGTGAGGCGGCGGCTGACACATTCTCATACTTTCTGTAACACCCGGGAAGAAATTATGTCGGTCATTTTTGATCAAATAAATAAATAAATAAAGTAAAAAGGCCCAAAACGTCCTAAAGGACCCATTTCACCCTGGACATACATTTTTTAAAGCCCTCAGGCAGGAGATACAGGTCAATAAAATGCTGGACAAACCGTTTTAAAAACACTTTGGCCCATTGCAAAATTACTTTGGAGTCCTTTTGCAATGGGCCTGGCGGACCCTAATAACCACTACTCTACCCCCAAACCCTCCCACATTCTTTCCCTGGTCGCTTGTACAGAATGTTTTCTTCTTCTCAACATCCATTTTTTGTGCCGGGAAATCCAGTTTTTGTCCTTCTTCCCCGGCGCCTCCGCAGTCCCCATTTTGTTTGTTTTGGCTACCGCAGCGGCGTAATCACTACGACACAAGCCTCCGTCCGCAGCACTCGCAGCGTGGGCTCATTATAGGAGCGCCACGAGTTTCATGATCAATCAAACAAGGCGAAGACGACAGAAAAGATATTCAAACTTTGTGTAAACATCTTGACAAATATGAGAGGATTATGTAAGTCAAGAAGGTGAGGCGGCGGCTGACACATTCTCATACTTTCTGTAACACCCGGGAAGAAATTATGTCGGTCATTTTTGATCAAATAAATAAAGTAAAAAGGCCCAAAACGTCATAAAGGACCCATTTCACCCTGGACATACATTTTTTAAAGCCCTCAGGCAGGAGATACAGGTCAATAAAATGCTGGACAAATATGAGAGGATTTAAAAACACTTTTTTACCCGAGAGCAATAGTGTCGCTGAACACAAGATAACAATAATGACTGCGCATGTGAGCTGTATGCTTGTTATGTATGATTTTGCATTAAATTAGTTTGCATACAATTTCGTTGTACACAATGACAATGAAGATCTATTCTATTCTATTCTATATTCTATCTAAATGCCTCAGCTATAATCTATGTGAAGTAGTCCAGAATTGTTTTTATTTGAATATTGCCAATAATTAAGGAGGAAATTAAACACTAAATATGACTTATGGGCCATTTCGTCGACTACTAATCGGTATCAGTATCGGCCCTGAAAAAGCCGATCAGCAGAGGGTTATTATAAAGCACTCATGAATTCAACAAAGAGGAACTCCATCTCTCGTGTTCCTCCGCCGCTCAGGTGGAGTTTGAGGGTTTGAAGCACGAAATCCGCCGTCTGGAGGAGGACACGCAGTTCCTCAACAGCCAGCTGGAGGACGCCATCCGCCTGAAGGAGATCGCCGAGCGTCAGCTGGGCGAAGCCCTGGAGACCATCAAGACCGAGCGGGAGCTGAAGGCGTCCCTGAGGAAGGAGCTGTCGCACTACATGAACATCGGCGATTCGCTCTACAACAGGTGAGTCGGGCGCCGCCGGGCTCCGCCTCCAAACTGACGCGCTCTCCCCCCCCCCGCAGCCCTCTCTGCATCTCCCTGGACGGGCTGAAGTTCTACGACGACGCCGCCAGCGAGCCCAACAACGACGAGGCCCTGCACGGCTACGACAACGGCTTTAGCAAACTGCTCAGCGACGACAACCGCGCCTCCAAGGAGGAGGAGCTCTTCCGTCCGGCGCCGAGTCTGGTGGACGACCTGCTGAGCGAGCTTAACATCTGTGAGATCCAGAAGCTCAAGCAACAGCTGGTGCAGGTGAGGTGCTAGATGACGTGGGGCGGTATAGCTCGGTTGGTAGAGTGGCCGTGCCAGCAACTTGAGGGTCGCAGGTTCGATCCCTGCTTCTGCCATCCTAGTCAATGCCGTTGTGTCCTTGGGCAAGACACTTTACCCACCTGCTCCCAGTGTCACCCACACTGGTTTAAATGTAACTTAGATATTGGGTTTTACTATGTAAAGCGCGTTGAGTCACAAGAGAAAAAGCGCTATATAAATATAATTCACTCACGTGTCTTCTGTGCTCTCATCATAATGGACCCCCCTGCTGGGGATGTTCGATACCAGGGGTCAGCAACCTTTTTGAAACCAAGAGCTACTTTATGGGTACTGATTAATGCGAAGGGCTACCAGTTTGATACACACTTAAATACATTTCCAGAAATAGCCAATTCGCTCAATTTACCTTTAATAAATAAATCTATGTATATATAAAAATTGGTATTTCTGTCCGTCATTCCGTCGTACATTTTTTTCCTTTTACGGAAAGTTTTAGGTAGATGAAAAAAACACTTAATTGAACGGTTTAAAAGAGGAGAAAACACACCAAAAAATTAAAATTACATTTTGAAACATAGTTTATCTTCAATTTCGACTCTTTAAAATTCAAAATTCAACCGAAAAAATGAAGAGAAAAACTAGCTAATTTAATCTTTGTGAAAAAACTTAAAATAATTAATTCATGGAACATCATTAGTAATTTTTCTTGATTAAGATTAATTTTAGAATTTTGATGACATGTTTTAAATAAGTTATCCAACAAAGCTTTATTTACAAGCTATTATAAGAAAGTGTCTAGACCAGGGTTCACCAACCTTTTTGAAACCAAGGGCTACTTCTTGGGTACTGATTAATGTGAAGGGCTACCAGTTTGATACACACTTAAATAAATTGCCAGAAATAGCCAATTTGCTCAATTTACCTTTAATAAATAAATCTATATATGAAAAAAAAAAAGGGTATTTCTGTCCGTCATTCCGTCGTACATTTTTTTTCCTTTTACGGAAGGTTTTTTTGTAGAGAATAAATGATGAGAAAAACACTTGAGTGAATGGTTTAAAAGAGGAGAAAACACAAAAAAAAAATAAAATTAAATTTTGAAACATAGTTTATCTTCAATTTCGACTCTTTAAAATTCAAAATTCTGCCGAAAAAAGAAGAGAAAAACTAGCTAATTCGAATCTTTTTGAAAAAAATTAAAAGATATAATTTGTGGAACATCATTAGTAATTTTTCCTGATTAAGATTAATTTTAGAATTTTGATGACATGTTTTAAATAGGTTAAAATCCAATTTGCACTTTGTTAGAATATATAACAAATTGGACCAAGCTATATTTCTAACAAAGACAAATCATTATTTCTTCTACATTTTCCAGGACAAAAATTTTAAAAGAAATGCAAACAAATTTGAAATAAGATTTAAATTTGATTCTAAGGATTTTCTAGATCTGCCAGAATATTTATATATTTTTTGTAATCGTAATAAGTGTGAAGAAATATTTCACAAATATTCTTCGTTGAAAAAACAGAAGCTAGAATGAAGAAATAATTCAAATGTATTTATTATTCTTTACAGTAAAAAGTAAAAAAAATACTTCAACATTGATTTAAATTTTCAGGAAAGAAGAGGAAGGAATTTAAAAGGTAAAAACGTATATGTGTTTAAAAATCCTAAAATCATTTTTATGGTTGTATTTTTTCTCTAAAATTGTCTTTCTGAAAGTTATAAGAAGCAAACAAAAAAAAAAAAATGAATTTATTCAAACAAGTGAAGACCAAGTCTTTAAAATATTTTCTTGGATTTTCAAATTCTATTTGAGTTTTGTCTCTCTTAGAATTAAAAATGTCGAGCAAAGCGAGACCAGCTTGCTAGTAAATAAATACAATTTTAAAAATAGAGGCAGCTCACTGGTAAGTGCTGCTATTTGAGCTATTTTTAGAACAGGCCAGCGGGCGACTCATCTGGTCCTTACGGGCGACCTGGTGCCCATGTTGGTGACCCCTGCTCTATACAGTGGGGCAAAAAAGTATTTAGTCAGCAAGTTCTCCCACTTAAAATGATGACAGAGGTCTGCAATTTTCATCATAGGTACACTTCAACTCTGAGAGACAGAATGTGAAAAAAAAATCCAGGAATTCAAGTTTTAGGAATTTTAAAGAATTTATTTGTAAATTATGGTGGAAAATAAGTATTTGGTCAACCATTCAAAGCTCTCACTGATGGAAGGAGGTTTTGGCTCAAAATCTCACGATACATGGCCCCATTCATTCTTTCCTTAACACGGATCAATCGTCCTGTCCCCTTGGCAGAAAAACAGCCCCAAAGCATGATGTTTCCACCCCCATGCTTCACAGTAGGTGTGGTGTTCTTGGGATGCAACTCAGTATTCTTCTTCCTCCAAACACCACGAGTTGAGTTTATACCAAAATGGATACATGGATGATACAGCAGAGGATTGGGAGGGTATCATGTGGTCAGATGAAACCAAAATAGAACTTTTTGGTAGAAACTCAACATCCACACACTCCACTCCTACCGGAACTGCAAATTCTAGTTTAGATGTAGTTTTTATTTACTTCCTCGGGATTGAAATCCACTCTTCTCCACCTGCCCGTCGGCACATCTGACCTCTGATTGGTCAGCTGCTGCGTGCTGTCAATCATCACGGTGAAGAAAACAGGCAGCGGCACAGAGCCAATCAGTGAGCTTGTGGGCGGGGTCTAAAGAGAAGCAAACTTTAATTAAGTGTCTTTTTTTCCCGCTTGTTGCTAATGTTTGACTTGTCTCTATTTAATGTAGTGACATTTTTTTAGACGGTAAAAAGTGCATGGGACCAAAACGGCCTTTTAAAATGTACAGGGGACATGTCCTCCCTGCCCCCCCCAATTACATCCCTACACACACACACACACACACACACACCAGACGGCCACGACAGTGGGTGGTGTGACACCAGTGGACCTGCCATCTGCTGCATTTCCACCGCAGGAGTTCAACACTGCGCACGAGTGGTTGCCATGGTTACCGGGAAGAATCGGTATTGTTTAGGGGTGAAGAGATTGTTGTTGTTTTTTTTTCCCTCTCCTTTTGTCAAACGCACAATTGTTTCCTCTCCTGACGAATACATTCTGGTGCTTGTTTTAGGAAAGGCATGGAGTTATATATTATATCTTATTTTATTTATTTTTTCTTTGATGCGCCTGTAGCTTATTTTTGGTATTATTCTCAACTTTTCTTGCTTTTTTTTTAATCACTTATCTTTAACCTACTGAAATGAGATTTTCTTATTTAAACGGGGCTAGCAGGTCCATTCTATGTGTCATACTTGATCATTTGGCAATATTGCCATATTTTTGCTGAAAGGATTTAGTAGAGAACATCGACGATAAAGTTTGCAACTTTTGGTCCCTAATAAAAAAGCCCTGCCTGTACCGGAAGTAGCAGACGATGTGCGCGTGGCGTCACGGGTAGTAGGGCTCCTCACATTGTTTATAATAATAGCCACCAGCAGCTAGAGCGATTCGGACCGTCCATCCATCCATCCATTTTCTACCGCTTATTCCCTTTCGGGGTCGCGGGGGGCGCTGGCGCCTATCTCAGCTACAATCGGGCGGAAGGCGGGGTACACCCTGGACAAGTCGCCACCTCATCGCAGGGCCAACACAGATAGACAGACAACGTTCACACTCACATTCACACTCTAGGGCCAATTTAGTGTTGCCAATCAACCTATCCCCAGGTGCATGTCTTTGGAGGTGGGAGGAAGCCGGAGTACCCGGAGGGAACCCACGCATTCACGGGGAGAACATGCAAACTCCACACAGAAAGATCCCGAGCCTGGATTTGAACCCAGGACTGCAGGACCTTCGTATTGTGAGGCAGACGCACGAGAAAGCGAAAATGTCCCCATTAATTTGAGCGAGGATGAAAAATTTCTGGATGAGGATAATGAGAGTGAAGGACTAGAAAAAAGAAAAAAAAAGCCGAGGGCAGTTAGCGCGATTCAGATGTTATTCGACACATTTACTAGGATAATTCTGGAAAATCCCTTATCTGCCTATTTTGTTACTAGTGTTTTAGTGAGATTAAATAGTACCTGAAAGTCGGAGGAGTGTGGCCACGGGTGTGTTGACCGCCAGTGTTTCTGAGGGAAGCCACGCAGCTACAGCAGGACACAAGCTCCGCTGATGTCTCCAGTAAGAGCCGACTTATTATCAATCAATCAATCAATGTTTACTTATATAGCCCTAAATCACTAGTGTCTCAAAGGGCTGCACAAACCACCACGACATCCTCGGTAGGCCCACATAAGGGCAAGGAAAACTCACACCCAGTGGGACATCGGTGACAATGATGACCCAGTGGGACGTCGGTGACAATGATGACTATGAGAACCTTAGAGAGGAGGAAAGCAATGGATGTCGAGCGGGTCTAACATGATACTGTGAAAGTTCAATCCACAATGGATACAACACAGTCGCGAGAGTCCAGTCCAAAGAGGATCCAAGACACAGCAGCGAGAGTCCCGTTCACAGCGGAGCCAGCAGGAAACCATCCGAAGCGGAGGCGGATCAGCAGCGCAGAGATGTCCCCAGCCGATACACAGGCGAGCAGTACATGGCCACCGGATCGGACCGGACCCCCTCCACACGGGAGAGTGGGACATAGAAGAAAAAGAAAAGAAACGGCAGATCAACTGGTCTAAAAAGGGAGTCTATTTAAAGGCTAGAGTATACAAATGAGTTTTAAGGTGAGACTTAAATGCTTCTACTGAGGTGGCATCTCGAACTGTTACCGGGAGGGCATTCCAGAGTACTGGAGCCCGAACGGAAAACGCTCTATAGCCCGCAGACTTTTTTTGGGCTTTGGGAATCACTAATAAGCCGGAGTCCTTTGAACGCAGATTTCTTGCCGGGACACATGGTACAATACAATCGGCAAGATAAGATGGAGCTAGACCGTGTAGTATTTTATACGTAAGTAGTAAAACCTTAAAGTCACATCTTAAGTGCACAGGAAGCCAGTGCAGGTGAGCCAGTACAGGCGTAATGTGATCAAACTTTCTTGTTCTTGTCAAAAGTCTAGCAGCCGCATTTTGTACCAACTGTAATCTTTTAATGCTAGACATGGGGAGACCCGAAAATAATACGTTACAGTAGTCGAGGCGAGACGTAACAAACGCATGGATAATGATCTCAGCGTCTTTAGTGGACAGAATGGAGCGAATTTTAGCGATGTTACGGAGATGAAAGAAGGCCGTTTTAGTAACGCTTTTAATGTGTGCCTCAAAGGAGAGAGTTGGGTCGAAGATAATACCCAGATTCTTTACCGTGTCGCCTTGTTTAATTGTTTGGTTGTCAAATGTTAGAGTTGTATTGTTAAATAGAATTCGGTGTATAGCAGGACCGATAATCAGCATTTCCGTTTTTTTGGCGTTGAGTTGCAAAAAGTTAGCGGACATCCATTGTTTAATTTCATTAAGACACGCCTCCAGCTGACTACAATCCGGCGTGTTGGTCAGCTTTAGGGGCATGTAGAGTTGGGTGTCATCATCATAACAGTGAAAGCTGATACCGTATTTGCGTATGATGTCACCTAGCGGCAGCATGTAGATGCTGAAGAGTGCAGGGCCAAGGACCGAACCCTGGGGAACTCCACACGTTACCTTAACGTAGTCCGAGGTCACATTGTTATGGGAGACACACTGCATCCTATCAGTAAGATAAGAGTTAAACCAAGACAGGGCTAAGTCTGACATACCAATTCGTGTTTTGATACGTTCTAATAAAATATTATGATCGACGGTATCGAAAGCAGCGCTAAGATCGAGGAGCAGCAACATAGATGACGCATCAGAATCCATCGTTAGCAATAGATCATTATTACCACAATTTTCTCACCGAAACCTGCCGGTCGACATGTGGTCGGGATCCATGTTCGCTTGACCGCTATGATCCATAGTAAAGCTTCACCTCCGGGAATTTTAAACAAGGAAACACCGTGTGTTTGTGTGGCTAAAGGCTAAATGCTTCCCACCTCCACCTTTCTACTTTGACTTTTCCATTATTAATTGAACAAATTGCAAAAGATTCAGCAACGCAGATGTCCAGAATACTGTGTAATTATGCGATTAAAGCAGACTACTTATAGCTTGGATCGGGCTGGAAAAAAAACGTCACGCGGACACGTCATCATTCCGCAACGTTTTCGACAGAATACCTCGCGGGAAATTTAAAATTGCAATTTAGTAAACTAAAACTATCAGTTTTAGTGGGTTTCAGTAGGCCTTTAAACCACTAATTATGGTTCTTGGGCGCTTTTATGTGTTTTCGGTACTTTTTCTTTTTGGCCGTTTTTGGGCCATTTTTGTGTTCGGCTTTGCTAAGTTGATTGGCAACACTAAATTGGCCCTATTGTGTGAATGTGAGTGTGAATGTTTTCTGTCTATCTGTTTTGGCCCTGCGATGAGGTGGCGACTTATCCAGGGTGTACCAGCGACCCCTCGCCCCCGACCCTAAAAAGGACAAGCTGTAGAAAATGGATGGAGGTTGATAAGTTGTTGACACAAGCGAGGAGCTGTTTGCACTCTCCTTGCCAGCATTATGGGGATTGCAGCCAGATATTCCCATGGAAATATAAAAAAAAAGCGCCGGGGATGCCGTGCCGGCACAGAGATGAAGGAGCGGAGAAGGAAATTAAAAATTAAAAACATTTTAAAAATTTACAATTTCCCTGGTGGATCAATAAAGTTTGTCAAAGTCTAGGCCTTCATTTTGAACATGGAATAATATACAAGCAAAATATGTTCCTTTTTTTGTTTTACATATATTACTGATTTTCAGAAGAAATTAAACTGCTTAATTAATGTGTTAAGCACAAAATACATGATCGCTAAAACACTTTTTCACTCGAGTTTAATTTTTTCCTTTATTACCTTTTGTGTTATTTATTTCACCCCATATTTCTTCCCACTACCACACCTCAAGTTGGAGTCTTTAATCTCGTTATATGCAAATATAATGACGATAAAGTCCATTCTATTCTATTCTATTCTATACTATTCTTCTATTTTCAAAAAAAGCAGGTATGTGCTTGCAAAAGTTTTTTGTGCTCAAAATCTGCCTTTGGAACCTCAAAATTAGGCATCAATGGAACTTTATACAAAATAACATCCATCATTATTTTATAACACTTGTATCATCATCTCGCGTTAATGCGTCAAACCCAAAAAAAATACGTGGAATAAAAGGTCAAAGAGGTGAAAAGCAATGTTGACTTTAAAACTGTCATTGCTCCAAAAAATAATAATGAATCAAAATCAATGTTGTTATGAATTATTGACATATTTAAAACCACAATTATTTCCATCAAATATTACTTTGAGAAATATTTTTGGGGAAAGTATTGCATATTTTTGTGTTCGCAATATTAAAAAAGTTTTCTTTGACAAAAAGGGCATAAAACCAAATGTATAAAAGAGCAGGGGTCACCAACGCGGTGACCCCTGCTCTAAAATAGCAGCACTTACCAGTGAGCTGCCTCTATTTTTTAAATTGTATTTATTTACTAGCATGCTGGTCCTGCTTTGCTCGACATTTTTAATTCTAAGAGAGACAAAACTCAAATAGAGTTTGAAAATCCAAGAAAATATTTTAAAGACTTGGTCTTTACTTGTTTAAATAAATTCATTTATTTTTTTACTTTGCTTCTTATAATTTTCAGAAAGACAATTTTAGAGAAAAAATACAACCTTAAAAATCATTATAGGATTTTTAAACACATATACCTTTTTACCTTTTAAATTCCTTCCTCTTCTTTCCTGACAATTTAAATCAATGTTCAAGTATTTATACATTTTTTTATTGTAAAGAATAATAAATAAATTTTAATTTAATTCTTCATTTTAGCTTCTGTTTTTTTCGATGAAAAATATTTGTGAAATATTTCTTCAAATTATTATGATTACAATTCAAAAAAAATATTCTGGCAAATCTAGAAAATCTGTAGAATCAAATTTAGATCTTATTTCAAAGTGGATTTTAACCTATTCAAAACATGTCATCAAAATTCTAAAATTAATCTTAATCAGGAAAAATTACTAATGATGCTCCATAAATATTTTTTTATTTTTTTTTCAAAAAGATTAAAATTAGCTAGTTTTTTTCCTCATTTTTTTCGGTTGAATTTTGAATTTTAAAGAGTCAAAATTGAAGATAAACTATGTTTCAAAATTTAAGTTTTCATTTTTTTAATCATTTATTCTCTACAAAAAAACTTCCGTAAAAGGAAAAAAAAAGTACGACGGAATGACGAACAGAAATACGCATTTTTATATATATATATATGTATTTATTAAAGGTAAATTGAAAAAATTGGCTATTTCTGGCAATTTATTCAAGTGTGTTTTAAACTGGTAGCCCTTCGCATTAATCAGTTCCCAAGAAGTAGCTCTTGGTTTCAAAAAGGTTGGTGATCCCTAATCTAGAGATTTAAGCATTGACAGTAAAAAAATTAAAATATGACTTATTTTTAGCTTTTTTTTTTTATTTGGGTTCTGTTTTGGATAACCAGGTGTTTTTGTGAGAAACTGTCTTTGCTCAAAAATAATAATGATGTTAACAGTTATTGACCTATTTAGTAAGGCTTTGTGTTCGCAATTTTAAAAAGTGTTTTTTTTTTTTTTTTTTTTACAGAAAGGGCAGAAAACAAAAAAATTAAATATAAAAAATTTATAAAATGCCGGATAGATCTGAAGTTGATCTAGAAATGTAATTATTGAAAGTAAAAATGAAAAAAATTGACTTATTATAGCATTTTATGATTGGGGCTCTCTTTTGGATACCCAAGAGTTTTAGTGGGATTTTTTTATTTTCAAAAAATTGTCATTGTTCAAAAATAATTATGAATTAAAATCAATGTCGTCATTAATAATTGACCTATTTAGGACTCCTATATTTTCGCATCAAATATTATCATTTTAAATATTTTTTGAGGGGAAAAGATTGAATATTTTGTGTTCGCAATTTTAAAACGTTTTTTTTTTTTTTTACAAAAAGGACATAAAACAAAAAATAAAACATAAAAAATTTATAAAATGCCAGATGGATCTGAATTTGATCTACAGGTTTAATTATTGAAAGTAAAAATAATAAAATATGACTTATTTTTAGCACTTTTGTGATGGGGCTCTCTTTTGGATACTCAAGAGTTTTAGTGGGATTTTTTTATTTTCTAAAAATTGTCATTGCTCAAAAATAATCATGAATTAAAATCAATGTTGTTATTAATAATTGACCTACTTAGGACTCCTTTAACTTCACATCAAATATTACAATTTTAAATAGTTTTTGAGGGAAAAAGATTGCATATTTTGTGTTTGCAATTTTAAAAACTTTTTAGGGACAAAAAGTGCATTAAACAAAAAAAAAAAAAAACATAAAAAATTTATAAAATGCCGGATAGACCTGAAGTTGATCTAGAGATTTAATTACTAAAACTGAAAATAAAAAAATATGACTTATTTTTGCACTTTTATGATTGGGGCTCTCTTTTACATACAGAAGAGTTTTAGTGGGATTTTTAAAATTTTCTAAAAACTGTCATTGTTCAAAAATAATCATGACGTAATTAATAATTGACATATTTAGGACTCCAATTACTTCACATCAAATATTACAATTTCAAATAGTTTTTGAGCGAAAAAGATTGCATATTTTTTGTTTGTAATTTTAAAAAGTTTTTGGGGACAAAAAGTGCATAAAACAAAAAAATTAAACATACAAAATGTATAAAATGCCGGATAGACCTGAAGTTGATCTAGAGATTTAATTATTGAAATAAAAAATAAAAAAATATGACTTATTTTAGCACTTTTATGATTGGGGCTCTCTTTTGGATACCCAAGAGTTTTAGTGGGATTTTTTTTTATTTTCTAAAAACTGTCATTGTTCAAAAATAAACATGAATTAAAATCAATGTTGTTACTAATTATTGACCTATTTAGGACTCCAATTACTTCACATTAAGAGTTACAATTTCAAATAGTTTTTGAAGGGAAAAGATTGCATATTTTGTGTTTGCAAATTTAGAAAGTTTTTTGGGACAAAAAGTGCATAAAACAAAAAACTAAAACATAAAACATTTATAAAATGCCGGATAGACCTAAAGTTGATCTAGAGATTTAATTATTGAAAGTCAAAATAAAAAAAATATGACTTATTTTCAGCACTTTTATGTTTGGGGCTCTCTTTTGGACACCAAAGAGTTTTAGTGGGATTTTTTATTTTTTAAAAACTGTCATTGTTTAAAAATAATCATGAATTAAAATCAATGTTGTCATTAATTATTGACCTATTTAGGACTCCAATTACTTCACATCAATTGTTACAATTTCAAATAGTTTGTGAGGGAAAAAGATTGCATATTTTTTGTTCGTAATTTAAAAAAATAATTTTGGACAAAAAGGGCATAAAACTTAAATATAAAACATAAAACATTTATAAAATGCCGGATAGATCTGAAGTTGATCTAGAAATTTAAGTATTGAAAGTAAAACTTAAAAAATATGACTTATTTTTAGCACTTTTATGATTGGGGCTCTCTTTTGGACACCAAAGAGTTTTAGTGGGATTTTTTCTTTTCTAAAAACTGTCATTGTTTAAAAATAATTATAAATTAAAATCAATATCGTCATTAATAATTGACCTATTTAGGACTCTTATAACTTCACATCAAATATTACAATTTAAAAAAATTTGGAGGGGAAAATATTGCATATTTTGTGTTCGCAAATTTAAAACTTTTTTTTTTTTGACAAAAAGGACATAAATCCAAAAAATAAAACATAAAAAATGTATAAAATGCCTGATCCGACATTGATCTAGAGATTTGAGTATTTAAAGTAAAAGATTAAAAATTTGACTTAATTTTAGCACTTTTATGATTGGGGCTCTCTTTTGGATACCCAAGAGTTTTAGTGGGATTGTTTTCTTTTCTAAAAACTGTTATTGTCGTCAATAAAGTCAATGTTGTTATCAATTATTGACCTATTTAGGGCTCCAATTACCTCAAATCAAATATTACAATTCCAAATGTTTTTTTGAAAGGAAAAGATTGCATTTTTTTGTGTTTTTGCTGTTAAAAAAACTGGGTTTTATTTTCCAAAAAGGACATAAAAAAATTACTTTATATTGACAAATAAACCTAAAGTTGATCTATAGATGTAAGCGTTAAATAATGAATATGGATAATAATATGACTTATTTTTTTTACATTTTCATGACTGAGATCCTTCCAAAATTCTGAACAAAATGTTAAAAAGTGCATTTAAATTTTTTTAAATTGTATTTGGTTTTGTCGAACAAAATACCACAATGACCGCCGCCTGCTTCCATCTTTCTTTTTTGTCAATAATTAATTGTTATTAATGTTTGTCTTCAGATGGAACGCGAGAAGGTGACCCTGCTCTCCACCCTGCAAGACTCCCAGAAACAACTGGAGCAGGCCAACGGTGCTCTGTCCCACCACCAGGAGAAGGTGAACCGCCTGACCGAGAACCTCAACGCCATCCGGAAGCTTCAGGCCAGCAAGGAGCGCCAGTCGGCCCTGGACAACGAGAAGGAACGCGACAGCAACGAGGACGGAGACTACTACGAGGTGGACATCAACGGACCGGAGATCCTGGAGTGCAAGTACAAGGTACCTGGACCGGGAGAGCTGAGGCTTAACAACTTCAGGTCCGGGTTCAGTTTGCGTGATCTCTGCCTTCTTAGGTGGCCGTGTCAGAAGCCGGGGAACTGAAGGAGGAACTGAAGACTCTGAAGGCGGAATACCAGACCTGTCAGTCGCGTTACCAAGAGGAGCGCACGCGGCTGGAGAGCCATGTCAGCTCACTTGGAGAGAAGCTGAGCTCTCTGGAGAAGACCAGTGGTCTAGAGAAGGAGGAGAAGGTCAAGCTGGAGAAGGAGCTGCGCAAGGTGCGTGCAAGGAAATGACTTATGGCGTAACTTTCCGAAAAATGTTTGGGCTCCCTCATTTTTGGCGTAACTTTCCGACAAATGTTTGGGCTCCCTCATTTTTGGCGAAATTTTCCGACAAATGTTTGGGCTCCTTCATTTTTAGCATGACTTTCCGATAAATGTTCGGGTTCCCTCATATTTTGGCGTAACTTTCTGACAAATGTTAGGGATCCTTCATTTTTAGCATGACTTTCCGATAAATGTTCGGGTTCCCTCATATTTTGGCGTAACTTTCTGACAAATGTTTGGGCTCCCTCATTTTTGGCGTAACTTTCCGCCAAATGTTTGGGCTCCTTCATTTTTAGCATGACTTTCCGATAAATGTTCGGGTTCCCACATATTTTGGCGTAACTTTCTGACAAATGTTAGAGATCCCTCATTTTTAGCATGACTTTCCGATAAATGTTCGGGTTCCCTCATATTTTGGCGTAACTTTCTGACAAATGTTTGGGCTCCCTCATTTTTGGCGTAACTTTCCGACAAATGTTAGGGATCCTTCATTTTTAGCATGACTTTCCGATAAATGTTCGGGTTCCCTCATATTTTGGCGTAACTTTCTGACAAATGTTTGGGCTCCTTCATTTTTGACGTAACTTTCCGCCAAATGTTAGGGATCCTTCATTTTTAGCATGACTTTCCGATAAATGTTCGGGTTCCCTCATATTTTGGCGTAACTTTCTGACAAATGTTAGGGATCCTTCATTTTTAGCATGACTTTCCGATAAATGTTCGGGTTCCCTCATATTTTGGCGTAACTTTCTGACAAATGTTAGGGATCCTTCATTTTTAGCATGACTTTCCGATAAATGTTCGGGTTCCCTCATATTTTGGCGTAACTTTCTGACAAATGTTTGGGCTCCCTCATTTTTGGCGTAACTTTCCGACAAATGTTAGGGATCCTTCATTTTTAGCATGACTTTCCGATAAATGTTCGGGTTCCCTCATATTTTGGCGTAACTTTCCGACAAATGTTAGGGATCCTTCATTTTTAGCATGACTTTCCGATAAATGTTCGGGTTCCCTTATATTTTGGCGTAACTTTCTGACAAATGTTTGGGCTCCTTAATTTTTGACGTAACTTTCCGCCAAATGTTAGGGATCCTTCATTTTTAGCATGACTTTCCGATAAATGTTTGGGCTTCTTCATTTTTTACGTAAATTTCCGCAAATTTTTTTGGGCTCCTTCATTTTCGAGAGAACTTTCCGAAAAATGTTTGGGCTTCTTCATGTTTTGACGTAACTTTCCGACATGTTTGGGTTTCCTCATGTTTTGACGTTACTTTCCGACAAATGTTTGGGCTTCTTCATTTTTGACGTAACTTTCTGACAAATGATTGGGTTCTCTCATTTTTGAAGTAACTTTCCGACAAATGTTTGGGCTTCCTCATGTTTTGACGTAACTTTCCGACATGTTTGGGATCCTTCATTTTTGGCGTAACTTTCCGAAAAATGTTTGGGCTCCCTCATTTTCGGCGTAACTTTCCAAAAAATGTTTGGGCTCCTTTATTTTTGACGTAACTTTCCGACAAATGTTTGAGGTCCCTCATTTTTTAAGTAACTTTCCGACAAATGTTTGGGCTGCTTCATTTTTAGCATGACTTTCCGATAAATGTTCCGGTTCCCTCATATTTTGGCGTAACTTTCTGACAAATGTTTGGGCTCCCTCATTTTTGGCGTAACTTTCCGACAAATGTTAGGGATCCTTCATTTTTAGCATGACTTTCCGATAAATGTTTGGGTTCCCTCATATTTTGGCGTAACTTTCTGACAAATGTTTGGGCTCCTTCATTTTTGACGTAACTTTCCGCCAAATGTTAGGGATCCTTCATTTTTAGCATGACTTTCCGATAAATGTTTGGGCTTCTTCATTTTTTACGTAAATTTCCGCAAATTTTTTTGGACTCCTTCATTTTCGACAGAACTTTTCAAAAAATGTTTGAGCTTCTTCATGTTTTGACGTAACTTTCCGAGATTGTTTGGGTTCCCTCATGTTTTGACGTTACTTTCCGACAAATGTTTGGGCTTCTTAATTTTTGACGTAACTTTCTGACAAATGATTGGGCTCCCTCATTTTTGAAGTAACTTTCCGACAAATGTTTGGGCTTCCTCATGTTTTGACGTAACTTTCCGACATGTTTGGGATCCTTAATTTTTGGCGTAACTTTCCGAAAAATGTTTGGGCTCCCTCATTTTCGGCGTTAACTTTCCCAAAAATGTTTGGGCTCCTTTATTTTTGACGAACTTTCCGACAAATGTTTGAGATCCCTCAATGTTTTAAGTAACTTTCCGACAAATGTTTGGGCTGCTTCATTTTTAGCATGACTTTCCGATAAATGTTCGGGTTCCCTCATATTTTGGCGTAACTTTCTGACAAATGTTAGGGATCCTTCATTTTTAGCATGACTTTCCGATAAATGTTCGGGTTCCCTCATATTTTGGCGTAACTTTCTGACAAATGTTTGGGCTCCCTCATTTTTGGCGTAACTTTCCGACAAATGTTAGGGATCCTTCATTTTTAGCATGACTTTCCGATAAATGTTCGGGTTCCCTCATATTTTGGCGTAACTTTCTGACAAATGTTTGGGCTCCTTCATTTTTGACGTAACTTTCCGCCAAATGTTAGGGATCCTTCATTTTTAGCATGACTTTCCGATAAATGTTTGGGCTTCTTCATTTTTTACGTAAATTTCCGCAAATTTTTTTGGGCTCCTTCATTTTCGACAGAACTTCCCGAAAAATGTTTGGGCTTCTTCATGTTTTGACGTAACTTTCCGACATGTTTGGGTTCCCTCATGTTTTGACGTTACTTTCCGACAAATGTTTGGGCTTCTTAATTTTTGACGTAACTTTCTGACAAATGATTGGGCTCCCTCATTTTTGAAGTAACTTTCCGACAAATGTTTGGGCTTCCTCATGTTTTGACGTAGCTTTCCGACATGTTTGGGATCCTTCATTTTTGGCGTAACTTTCCGAAAAATGTTTGGGCTCCCTCATTTTCGGCGTAACTTTCCAAAAAATGTTTGGGCTCCTTTATTTTTGATGTAACTTTCCGACAAATGTTTGAGATCCCTCATTTTTTAAGTAACTTTCCGACAAATCTTTGGGCTGCCTCAATTTTGGCGTAACTTTCGGACAAATGTTTGGGCTTCCTCATTTTTGACGTAACTTTCCGACAAATGTTTGGGATCCTTCATTTTTGGTGTAACTTTCCGACAAATGTTTGAAATCCCTCATTTCTTAAGTAACTTTCCGACAAATATTTGGGATCCTTCATTTTTGGCGTAACTTTCCGACAGATGTTTGGGCTGCCTCATTTTTTGACGTAACTTTCCGACAAATGTTTGGCTTTCTTCATTTTTGACGTAACTTTCTGACAAATGATTGGGCTCCCTCATTTTTGAAGTAACTTTCCGACAAATGTTTGGACTTCCTCATGTTTTGACGTAACTTTCCGACATGTTTGGGATCCTTCATTTTTGGCGTAACTTTCCGAAAAATGTTTGAGATCCCTCATTTTTTAAGTAAGTTTCCAAAAAATATTTGGGATCCTTCATTTTTGGTGTAACCTTCCGACAAATGTTTGGGCTGCCTCATTTTTTAAGTAACTTTCCGACAAATGTTTGGGCTTCCTCATTTTTGACGTAACTTTCCGACAAATGTTTGGGATCCTTAATTTTGGCATAACTTTCCGACAAATGTTTGAAATCCCTAATTTTTTAAGTAACTTTCCGACAAATATTTGGGATCCTTCATTTTTGGCGTAACTTTCTGACAAATGTTTCGGCTGCCTCCTTTTTTAAGTAACTTTCCGACAAATGTTTGGAATCCCTCATTTTTGGCGTAACTTTACGACAAATGTTTGGGCTCCCTCATTTTTGGCGTAACTTTCCGACAAAAGTTTGGGATCCTTCATTTTTGCCGTAACTTTCCGGCAAATGTTTGGGCTCCCTCATTTTTGAAGTAAATTTCCGACAAATGTTTGGGATCCTTCATTTTTGGCGTACCTTTCCGACAAATGTTTGGGCTCCCTCATTTTTTAAGTAACTTTCCGACAAATGTTTGGGCTTCCTCATGTTTTGACGTAACTTTCCGACATGTTTGGGTTTCCCTCATGTTTTGACGTAACTTTCCGACAAATGTTTGGAATCCCTCATTTTTGGCGTAACTTTCCGACAAATGTTTGGGATCCTTCATTTTTGGCGTAACTTTCCGACAAATGTTTGGGTTCTCTCACTTTTGGCGTAACTTTCCGAAAAATGTTTGGGCTCCCTCATTTTTGGCGTAACTTTCCGACAAATATTTGGGCTCCTTCATTATTGGCGTAACTTTCCAACAAATGTTTGGGCTTCCTCATTTTTGAAGTAACTTTCCGACAAATGTTTGGGCTCCTTCATTTTTGAAGTAACTTTCCGAAAAATGTTTGAGCTCCCTCATTTTTGGCGTAACTTTCCAACAAATGTTTGGGATCCTTCATTTTTGGCGTAACTTTCCGACAGATGTTTGGGCTGCCTCATTTTTTGACGTAACTTTCCGACAAATGTTTGGGCTTCTTCATTTTTGACGTAACTTTCTGACAAATGATTGGGCTCCCTCATTTTTGAAGTAACTTTCCGACAAATGTTTGGGATCCTTCATTTTTGGCGTAACTTTCTGACAAATGTTTCGGCTGCCTCCTTTTTTAAGTAACTTTCCGACAAATGTTTGGAATCCCTCATTTTTGGCGTAACTTTACGACAAGTGTTTGGGCTCCCTCATTTTTGGCGTAACTTTCCGACAAAAGTTTGGGATCCTTCATTTTTGCCGTAACTTTCCGGCAAATGTTTGGGCTCCCTCATTTTTGAAGTAACTTTCCGACAAATGTTTGGGATCCGTCATTTTTGAAGTAACTGTCCGAAAAATGTTCGGGCTTACTCATTTTTGGCATAACTTTCCAACAAATGTTTGGGCTCCTTCATTTTTGGCGTAACTTTCCGAAAAATGTTTGGGCTCCCTCATTTTTGGCGTAACTTTCCTACAAATGTTTGGGATCCGTCATTTTTGAAGTAACTGTCCGAAAAATGTTCGGGCTTACTCATTTTTGGCATAACTTTCCAACAAATGTTTGGGCTCCTTCATTTTTGGCGTAACTTTCCGAAAAATGTTTGGGCTCCCTCATTTTTGGCGTAACTTTCCAACAAATGTTTGGGATCCGTCATTTTTTAAGTAACTTTCCGAAAAATGTTCGGGGTTACTCATTTTTGAAGTAAGATTCCGAAAAATGTTTGGGCTCCTTCATTTTTGGCATAACTTTAAGAAAAATGTTTGGGCACCCTCATTTTTGGCATAACTTTAAGAAAAATGTTTGGGCACCCTCATTTTTGGCGTAACTTTCAGACAAATGTTTGGGATCCTTGATTTTTGACGTAACTTTCCGACAAATGTTGGGTCTTCCTCATGTTTTGACGTAACTTTCCGACATGTTTGGGTTCCCTCATTTTTGACGTAACTTTCCAACAAATGTTTGGTAACTTAATTTTTGACGTAACTTTCCGACAAATGATTGGGCTCCCTCATTTTTGAAGTAACTTTCCGACAAATGTTTGGTCTTCCTCATGTTTTGACGTAACTTTCCGACATGTTTGGGTTCCCTCATGTTTTGACGTAACCTTCCAACAAATGTTTGGGCCCCCTCATGTTTTGACGTATTTTTCCGACATGTTTGGGTTCCCTCGTGTTTTGACATAACTTTCCGACAAATGTTTGGGCTCCCTCATTTTTGGCGTAACTTTCCGACAAATGTTTGGGCTCCCTCATTTTTGGCGTAACTTTCCGACAGATGTTTGGGCTCCCTCATTTTTGGCGTAACTTTCCGACAAATATTTAGGATCCTTCATTATTGGGGTAACTTTCCGACAAATGTTTGGGCCTCCTCATTTTTGAAGTAAATTTCCGACAAATGTTTGGGATCCTTCATTTTCACGTAAGTTTCCGAAAAATGTTCGGGCTCCCTCATTTTTTAAGTAACTTTCCGACAAATGTTTGGGATCCGTCATTTTTGAAGTAACTGTCCGAAAAATGTTCGGGCTTACTCATTTTTGGCATAACTTTCCAACAAATGTTTGGGCTCCTTCATTTTTGGCGTAACTTTCCGAAAAATGTTTGGGCTCCCTCATTTTTGGCGTAACTTTCCAACAAATGTTTGGGATCCGTCATTTTTTAAGTAACTTTCCGAAAAATGTTCGGGGTTACTCATTTTTGAAGTAAGATTCCGAAAAATGTTTGGGCTCCTTCATTTTTGGCATAACTTTAAGAAAAATGTTTGGGCACCCTCATTTTTGGCATAACTTTAAGAAAAATGTTTGGGCACCCTCATTTTTGGCGTAACTTTCAGACAAATGTTTGGGATCCTTGATATTTGACGTAACTTTCCGACAAATGTTGGGTCTTCCTCATGTTTTGACGTAACTTTCCGACATGTTTGGGTTCCCTCATTTTTGACGTAACTTTCCAACAAATGTTTGGTAACTTAATTTTTGACGTAACTTTCCGACAAATGATTGGGCTCCCTCATTTTTGAAGTAACTTTCCGACAAATGTTTGGTCTTCCTCATGTTTTGACGTAACTTTCCGACATGTTTGGGTTCCCTCATGTTTTGACGTAACCTTCCAACAAATGTTTGGGCCCCCTCATGTTTTGACGTATTTTTCCGACATGTTTGGGTTCCCTCGTGTTTTGACATAACTTTCCGACAAATGTTTGGGCTCCCTCATTTTTGGCGTAACTTTCCGACAAATGTTTGGGCTCCCTCATTTTTGGCGTAACTTTCCGACAAATGTTTGGGCTCCCTCATTTTTGGCGTAACTTTCCGACAAATATTTGGGATCCTTCATTATTGGGGTAACTTTCCGACAAATGTTTGGGCCTCCTCATTTTTGAAGTAAATTTCCGACAAATGTTTGGGATCCTTCATTTTCACGTAAGTTTCCGAAAAATGTTCGGGCTCCCTCATTTTTTAAGTAACTTTCCGAAAAATGTTTGGGATCCGTCATTTTTGACGTAACTTTCCGACAAATGTTTGGGCTCCCTCATTTTTTTAGGAATTTTCCGACAGCTGTTTGGGCTCCTTCATGTTTTGACGTAACTTTCAGACAAATGTTTGGGATCCCTCATTTTTTAATTAACTCTCCGACAGCTGTTTGGGCTCCTTTATTTTTGACGTAACTTTCCGACAAATGTTTGGGATCCGTCATTTTTGGCATAACTTTCCAAAAAATGTTCGGGCTTACTCATTTTTGGTATAACTTTCCGAAAAATGTTTGGGCTCCTTCATTTTTGGCGTAACTTTAAGAAAAATGTTTGGACACCCTCATTTTTGGCGTAACTTTCCGACAAATGTTTGGGATCCCTCATTTTTGCCGTAACTTTCAGACAAATGTTTGGGATCCTTAATTTTTGACGTAACTTTCCGACAAATGATTGGGCGCCCTCATTTTTGAAGTAACTTTCCGACAAATCTTTGGTCTTCCTCATGTTTTGACGTACCGTAACTTTCCGACATGTTTGGGTTCCCTCATTTTTGAAGTAACTTTCCAACAGATGTTTGGGCTCCTTCATGTTTTGACATAACTTCCATACATGTTTGGGTCCCCTCACATTTTGACGTAACTTTCCGACAAATGTTCTGGCCCCCTTATGTTTTCACGTAACTTTCCGACAAATTTTTGGGTTCCCTCATATTTTGACATAACTTTCCCACAGATGTTTGGGTTCCCTCATATTTTTCTCGTAACTTTCCGACAAATGTTTGCGTTACCTCATATTTTGACGTTACTTTCCAAAAAATGTTTGGGATACCTCATTTTTGACGTAACTTTCCGACAGATGTTTGGGCTCCTTCATGTTTTGGCGTAACTTCCTGACATTTTTGGGATCCCTCACATTTTCGGCATACATTTCTGACAAATGTTTGGGCTCCCTCATGTTTTGATGTAGTTTTCCGACAAATGTTTGGGCTCCCTCATGTTTTGACGTAACTCTCCCAACAAATGTTTTGGCTCCCCCATGTTTTTACGTAACTTTTCGACAATTTTTTGGGCTCTCTCATTTTTTACGTACTTTTCCGGAAATTGTTTGGGCTCCTTTTTTTGGCTTTCCATTTTTGGCGTAACTTTCCGACAAATGTTTCGGCCCCCTCATGTTTTGATGTAACTTTGCGACAAATGTTTGAGCCTCCTCATATCTTGACGTAACTTTCCGACCAATGTTTAGGTTCGCTTATATTTTGACGGAACTTTCCAACAAATGTTTAAGCCTCCTCATATCTTGACGTAACTTTTCGACAAATGTTTAGGTTCGCTTATATTTTGACGTAACTTTTTACTGTATGTTTGTCACTTTACCATCAGCTTAGCGATGTCGCCGGCGAGTCTCAGGGCAGTCTGAGTGTGGCTCAGGACGAGCTGGTCACCTTCAGCGAAGAACTAGCGACCCTCTACAACCACGTGTGCATGTGCAACAACGAGACTCCCAACCGCGTCATGCTGGATTTCTACAAGGAGGGCAAAGGCGGGCACAGCAGCCCGGAAGGACGCGGACGGCGCTCTCCCATCCTGCTCACCAAGGGCCTCTTCCCAGAGCCTCTGAGAAACGATCTGAGCGACTGTTCCCTATCACCCGGCTCATCCCAGCCATCTCCCGTGTCGGACCACCGCCGCGAGCCCATGAACATCTACAACCTGGTTGCCATCATCCGAGACCAGATCAAGCACTTGCAGCTCGCCGTGGACCGCACCACGGAGTTGTCGCGCCAGAGGGTGGCCTCTCTGGAGCTGTGCACGGTGGCCGACAAGGACAAGGAGGCCTGCATGGAGGAGATCCTGAAGCTCAAGTCCCTGCTCAGCACCAAGAGGGAGCAGATTGCCACTCTGAGGACTGTGCTGAAGGCCAACAAGCAGGTCAGTTTGCTGGCAGATAAGTCCATACCGTAACATTTGTCAGGGTGCTTTGAAGGACAAAAACAGGAGGTTAGGCTGGCGTCTATTTCAAGGATTTCAGCTGTTTCAGACCTTAAGTCAGAGAAGGTCTGGAGGTAACATTCCATTTGCTTGTCTCTTCAAAGTCCTTTTTAATATGTGTTCCAGGACAAAGACACTTAAGACTTTGGTTGAAACTCACAATTAGTCGAATAATAATGAAGTGGTTCTAAGGCTTGTCAAATCAGCTTTAGATTGTTTTAGCCACATCAAAGTTGACTGATTCCTTCATAAATATATTTACCCGCTATCTATAGTCTAACTGTGCTGCTCTTAGTAGGGCTCGAAGAGGTCAAGAGATTTTGCGATGCATTGTGGGTAGCCATTGTTGCTTTTGTTTCTATGGTCGTACTCAACTCGAGGTATTGTGAGGGAGAGCAACACATTGGACTAAAGTGGATGGTAGGAAAGTAAAAAATCAAGGGACTGTAGGGAGACTGGAAACTGGACCCTGTTCCAAAGGCTCGCTACCTCGAACAAATAAATACAATTGACAGAACCGATCCATATGAGCACCTCCCATATACGTGTTCTGTATCTAGGTCGTCAACTGAGTTTTGGAACGCATAGTCGGTAAAGGCTCACGGACAAACCGAACTACTTTGGGTCTGTGCAAGACCTCTGAGTTTTACATTAGAAAGAGAAAACTGTCGTCCTTTCAGAAGTAAGTCCACAGGACTCGTCACTTGGGGTCTCCTGGACAAATCTGTTTCCAACTATAGTTCATGTCCGAAATACTCTGCGGAATAATGTATAGACAGTCTTCCCAGTTATTGATCTACGAATAGATACTATTCATAACCCGCAGCTTAGCTCATGCGAACATCCTACTCAATGCTATGTGTGAAACAGAATCAAACATACCTTGATTCAAACTTACCAGTGTGAAAATACAGTGCACTCCCCAACATGTACCAGGTGGTGGCGTTACAGGTCATGTTTGATCGTCTCACGGATGCTATCCAGGCCATTAGCCGCCTCTGTATTAGCTCACTAACCTGACTTCCTTGGCCTCGGTCCTACGCCAGGTGGATGCACTTCCACCACCATTCAGGGTCAGGTCAATAATCAACGATCATGTCAATGGTCCCTGACGACTTTCCCTCTCCTTTCCGCCCGCAGACCGCTGAAGTTGCTTTGGCAAACCTGAAGAGCAAGTACGAGAACGAGAAGGCCATGGTGACGGAGACCGTGATGAAGCTGAGGAACGATTTGAAAACTCTGAAGGAAGACGCCGCAACCTTCTCTTCCCTGCGAGCCATGTTTGCCACACGGTGAGACGCAATGTTCCCACGTTCTCATTATGCGCCTATGTTCCCACTATGTTCTCACTATGTTCCCACTATGTTCCCACTACGTTCCCATGTTCTCACTATACTCCCACTATGTTCTCATTATGTTCCCATTATGTTCCCACCATGTTCTCACATGTTCCCATTATGTTCCAATTATGTTCCCATTATGTTCCCACTATGTTCCCACCAATTCCCACCATCTTCCCACCATGTTCCCACTATGTTCCCACTACAATCCCGCTATAGTCCCAGTATGTTCTCACTCTGTTCCCATTATGTTCCCACCATGTTCCCACTATGTTCTGACTATGTTCCCATCATGTTCCCACCATGTTACCGCTATGTTCTCACTATTCTACCACTATATTCCCACTATGTTCCCACTATGTTCCCATTATGTTCCCACTATGTTCCCACCATGTTCCCACTATGTTTCCACTATAATCCCGCTATAGTCCCAGTATGTTCTCACTATGTTCCCATTATGTTCCCACAATGTTCCCATTATGTTCCCACTATGTTCCCACCATATTCCCACTATAGTCCCAGTATGTTCTCACTATGTTCCCATTATGTTCCCACAATTTTCCCATCATGTTCCCACTATGTTCCCACTATATTCCCACTATGTTCCCACCATATTCCCACTATGTTCCCATTATGTTCTCACTATGTTCCCACCATGTTGCCACTATGTTCCCACTACAATCCCGCTATAGTCCCAGTATGTTCTCACTATGTTCCCATTATGTTCCCACAATGTTCCCAATATATTCCCACTATGTTCCCACCATATTCCCACTATGTTCCCATTATGTTCCCACTATGTTCCCATTAGAATCCCATTATGTTCCCACTACAATCCCGCTATAATCCCAGTATGTTCTCACTATGTTCCCATTATGTTCCCACCATGTTCCCATTATGATCTCACCATGGTCCCACTATGTTCCCATTATGTTCCCACTATGTTCCCTCTACAATCCCATTATAATCCCAGTATGTTCCCACCACGTTCCCACTATGTTCTCACTATGTTCCCATTACGTTCCCATCATGTTCCCACTATGTTCTCACCATATTCCCACTATGTTCCCACCATGTTCCCACTATGTTCCCACCATGTTACCACTATATTCCCACTATGTTCTCACTATGTTCCCACCATGTTCCCTCTATATTCCCACTATGTTCTCACTGTTCCCACTATGTTCTCACTATGTTCCCACCATGTTCTCGCTATGATCCCATTATGTTCCCACTACTTTCTTCCTATATTCCCACTATATTCCCACCATGTTCTCACTATATTCCCACCTTGTTATCACTATGTTCCCACTATGTTTCTACCGTGTTCCCACTATGTTCCGACTATGTTGTCACTATGTTCCCACCATATTCTCACTATGTTCTGACTATGTTGTCATTATGTTCCCATTACATTCCCACTGGATTCCCACTACGTTCCCACTTTGTTCTCACTATGTTCCTACTATGGTCCCACTATGTTCCCACTATATTCCCACAATGTTCCCACCATATTCCCACCATGTTCCCACAATGTTCCCACCATGTTACCTCTATATTCCCACTATGTTCTCATTATGTTCCCACCATGTTCCCATTATGATCTCACCATGGTCCCACTATGTTCCCATTATGTTCCCACTATGTTCCCTCTACAACACATTATAATCCCAGTATGTTCCCACCACGTTCCCACTATGTTCTCACTATGTTCCCATTACGTTCCCATTACGTTCCCATCATGTTCCCACTATGTTCTCACCATATTCCCACTATGTTCCCACCATGTTCCCACTATGTTCCCACCATGTTACCACTATATTCCCACTATGTTCTCACTATGTTCCCACCATGTTCCCACCATGTTACCTCTATATTCCCACTATGTTCTCACTGTTCCCACTATGTTCTCGTTATGATCCCATTATGTTCCCACTACTTTCTTCCTATATTCCCACTATATTCCCACCATGTTCTCACTATATTCCCACCTTGTTATCACTATGTTCCCACTATGTTTCTACCGTGTTCCGACTATGTGTCACTATGTTCCCACCATATTCTCCCTATGTTCTGACTATGTTGTCATTATGTTCCCATTACATTCCCACTGGATTCCCACTACGTTCCCACTATGTTCCCACTACTTTCTTCCTATATTCCCACTACGTTTTCACTATGTTCACACTATGTTCCCGACTATGTTCTCACTATATTCCCACCATGTTCTCACTATGTTCCAGATATGTTGTCATTATGTTCCCACTACATTCCCACTGGATTCCCACTATGTTCTCACTATGTTCCCAATATATTCTCACTACGTTCCCACCATGTTCCCCAGATGTTCCCACTTTGTTACCACTATATTCCCAATATGTTCCCTACCATGTTCTCACTGTGTTCTTACTGTGTTCCCACCATGTTCCCTCTATATTCCTACTATGATCTCATTATATTCCCAATGTTCTCACTATGTTCCTACCATGTTCTCACTATGTTCCCACTTCCCTCCACAATTGTAGTCTTTGTATGGGACCCGTCAGGTATTTGACAGCCTAATAATAATAATAGTACTGATTACAATAATAATAATGATAATAATACAATGATCATATCAATAACAACAACAACACTTTATGTAAATAAGGACTATGGAGAACAAAGTATCTTAACTGGTAATCATGGAAACATGTCCCTCATGTTTTGTTTTTCGTGTGTGTGTGTGTGTGTGTGTGTGTGTGTGTGTGTGTGTGTGTGTGTGTGTGTGTGTGTGTGTGTGTGTGTGAAGGGGGCGGGGCTAAGGAGGTCTGTTGCACTCACTAATCTTTAGGGATTCCAAAGAGAAGCGGGTCAAAGGTCGTGTGTATAAACCCACCTCAATTTGTTGTGGATAACATGTAGACCACTCCACTGCTCCTGCTCTGTTTATTCACCACACGCAGGACATTTGACTAGTTTAAACTTCCTTGTAACCTCCGGGTAAGGATGCGGCAATCGATCAGCCACTGATCAGTATCGGACCATCTTCCTACATTTACGTGATCGACCAATGTCAATTCATTCCTTTCTATGACGATCACAAAAAAGGATCGCCTCTGGCTGACAGAGGCGTCCACTAGCGCTCCACTAAATGAATAACCCCCCATTGCGTAAAAATAAAGTGCATTTCTCACAAGTAGTATTATCACTGGAAAACGACAGTAAACATGCTACAAGAAGGCATGCTAATCACTAAACTAGCTTTAAACAAAGAGAAGAAATAATTTCTTAGTAAAGTTTAAGAAGTGTAGATGAAAGCAGAAAGTAAGTAAACCGGAAATATTCAAGAGGCCAATTTCTTCAAGTCAAATAGTACACCAGGAGATGTTTTATGGAGAAAATATTTCATATTTTGTGTGTTCGCCATAAAACACCAAAGTCTTCTTGGACAAAAATGTCATCAGACAAACAAACATAAAAAAGTTAAAAAAAAAAAAATGGTAATCAGCAGATGTACCTGAAGTGGATCTAGTGAGTTATTTCAAGTAAAATAAAAATGTTTGACGTATTTTTATCATTTTAATGAGGATGACCCTTTTGGATCCCCAGGACTTTTAGTGGTATTTTTGTACCTTCATTGATTATAGATTATGTAAATCATTACACTCTTCTTGTATAATATACGCATATTTTATGTAAATCATTACACTCTTCTTGTATAATATATGCATAGTTTATGTAAATAATCACACTCTTCTCGTATAATATATGCATATTTTATGTAAATCGTTACATTCTTCTTGTTGTATAATATATGCATAGATTATGTAACTCAGTGCTCGCTGTGTCTATATAATATATGCATAGATTATGTAAATCATTACACTCTGTTTTTCTATAATGTAGGCATACAATATGTAAATCATTACACTCTTTTTTATAAAATATATGCACAGATTATGTAAATCATTACACTCTGTTTTCCTATAATATATGCATATATTAAGTAAATCATTACACTCGTTTTATAAAATATATGCACAGATTATGTAAATCATTACGCTCTGTTGATATATAATGTATGCATAGATTAGGTAAATCATTACACTCTATATATAATGTATGCATAGATTATGTAAATCACTTCCCTGCTTCTATATAATGTATGCGTAGATTATGGAGATCATTACACTCTGTTTATAAAATATATGCACAGATTATGTAAATAGTTACACTCTGTTTATATAATGTATGCATATATTATGTAAATCACCACACTCTCTTTATGCATAATTTATGCATAGATTATGTAAATCAATGCACTCTGTTTATAAAATATATGCGCATATTATAGGAATCATTACACTCTGTTTATATATAATGCATGCGTATATTATGTAAATCATTACACTCTCTGTATATATAATTTATGCATAGATTATGTAAATCAATGCACTCTGCTTCTATGTAATGTATACACACATTATGTAAATCATTACACCCTTCTACTATAATATATGCATAGATTATGTAAATCATTACACTCTTCTCCTATGATATATGCATGGATTATGTAAATCCTCACACTCTTCTTCTATAAAATATATGTATAAATGATGTAAATTTTTACTCTCTGCTTCTATATAATATATACATACATTATGTAAATCATTACACTCTTCTTCTACAGTATATGCAAATTTTATGTAAATCATTACACTCTGCTTTTATATGATATATGCATGGATTATGTAAAACATTACATTCTTCTTCTATAATATATGCAAATGTTATGTAAATCATTACACTCTTCTTCTACAATATATGCACAGATTATGTAAATCATTACACTCTTCTTCTACAATGTATGCAAAGATCATGTAAATCATTACACTCTGCTTCTTTATGATGTATGCATGGTTTACATGCATCGTTACAATCTGTTCCATATCATATATGCATATATTATGTAAATCCTTACACTCTTCTACTATAAACAGATGCATATATTATGGAAATCAGTTCTCTTCTCCTATATGATATATGCATAGATTATGCAAACCATTAAACTCAGTTTGTATATAATAAATGCATAGATTATGTAAATCAATACACTTTGTTTTAAATAATATATGCATACATTATGTAAAGTATTACAATCTTCTTCTATTAAATATATGAATAGAGGATGTAAATGGTTACAGTCTGCTTCTATATAATAAATGCATAGATTGTGCAAATCATTACACCCTGTTTATATGTAATACATGCATCGGTTATGTAAATTATTACATTGTGCTTCTGTATAATATATGCATAGATTATTTAAATCATGACACCCTGTTTATATATAATATATGCATAGATTATGTAAATGATTTGCTGGTTCCCACACTGCTGCCTATTTTGTCGCACCCCCTTCATCCTTCCTACTAAGGAAACAAGGAGGGAAGCAAGGAAGGAGGTGTGAGAACATGTTTGGAGGAACAATTCATTCTCAGTCTGACTACTGCTTTTTTCTCACACTTTGATTCACTTAAACATCGACCTCCTCACTGGTGCTCCAAACACAAACACTTTCATGTCAGGGTGTTCAAACTTTTATATCAGGGTGTTCAAACTTTTATATCAGGGTGGCCAAACTGAAAAATGAAAACATGCGGGGGCCATTGATTAAATTTTCAAAACCAATACATACTTTTTGTTTTTTACCTTAGGGCTCCCCTCAAGATTGGTCCCGGTGATCCAAAAAGGTCATAAAAATGTTTAAAAAAGTCGCTTGAATTTCTTAGTATTTTTTAAAAATGTTTTATTCCTTTTTTGTAAAACTCTAATGTTTATATGCAATGTTTTTCCACAAAAAAAATAGAATATTTTAAGTAATTGGAGCCCTGAATATGTAAATAATAAAAATGTGTATATATATATATATACACACATATATGTATGTATAAATGTATACATGTATGTATGTATACATATATACATACATATATGTATGTGTATATATGTCTATATATATATGTGTATGTATGTGTGTATATATGTATATTTACATATATACACATGTATATATCATATATATGTATACGTGTGTTTTTATGTATGTATATATATATACCTATGTATATGTACCGCTTGTGCATTTACATATATGACTATGTATGTGTATATATATATATATATATATATATATATATATATATATATATGTGTGTATATATATATATATTATATATATATTTATTTATGTATATAAATATATATATGTGTGTATATTTATAGATAGATAGATAGATAGATAGATATAGATATAACAACATTATATATATATATATTTATAACACACAAAACATTGCAACATTTTCCCAAATCAAAGTGTAATATTTGATGTTAAGTAATGGAGCCTTCAACTGGTCAATAATTTATAACATTGATTTATTTATTTATTTATTTTTTTTTTTTTAAGGCAACTCTGTTATTAGTCAACATTACAACTATTTATGTCACATTTAACATGTTTGATCTCAGAGTCCACTCTTTATGTGGGGCTTTCATCGTATTTTCATCATGTGCTGCAGGCCTTTAAAAAGGTTTTCTGCAGGCCACACCCCTCTACTAATAATGATGTATGTCAGAAGAAATTCCTCAGTTTTCCCGGGAAAACCCCTCTGACCCCACCCCTAGCCCCTCCTCCCAACTTCATACTAGCTGTAATGAAGCAGCACTGATCCTTTTGTTGGGAGGGTGTCCCTCTGGGAATATCATAAGGGCTCGCTCTCTCCAATGAAGTGTCGGACACAACAAGGAGGCGGGGCCAAAGCGAGCTCTGTCCTTTGATACGTTTTGTTAAATTGTTTTTTTTTTTAAACATCGATTATCTTTTTACTGTTTTTTCAACACAAGACAATTGCACTGTTTTTAATTTGATTTTTTTTTTCATTAACATTATTAAAAAAGTAAAATTTTGCACTGTTTAAAAATCAGCTGTAAACAATGAACTTCTTCATTTAGCTGCTGTTAGACTCAATTATTTCATTCAAATGAAAAAGTGAAGATATCCCACAATTTTAAATTTGGACTTGGATTATGCTATATATCAGTTAGCATTGGATATGCTATACCGTATTTCCTTGAATTGCTGCCGGGGCGCTAATTAATTTAAAACCTCTTCTCACTCCTGCGCTTATCAAAGGCATGCGGTAAAAGTAAGCATGCGCTAATTATTTTAAAACCTCTTCTCACTCCGGCACTTACCAGAGGCATGCAGTAAAAATTTGAGTGTGATGTAAGCTTGGACCTTAAATCCTACTGGATAGCTCTAAAGCTTCTTCCCTTTATGCGATTTCAAACTACTGGTATTGAAATCAGCCTCCTCCATTTTGAAAATGATGACAGGGGAAGTTTCACTTGTGACATCACGAGTTTAACCAGGCGGTAATACTCAGCATGCGCTAATTATTTTGCGAGGTGAGTTTGACCCGCCAGTAATTCAGGCGCATACTATATGCCCTGCAGCAATTTGAGGAAATACAGTATATCAGTTAGCATTGGATATGCTATATATTAGTTAGCATTGGATATGCTATGTATCAATTAGCATTGGATATGCCATATATCCGTTAGCATTGCATTAGGCTATATATCAGTTAGCATTGGATATGCTATATATCAGTTAGCATTTGATTATACTATACATCAGTTAGCATTGGAAATGCTATACATTAGTTAGCATTGGAAATGCTATACATTAGTTAGCATTGTATTATACTATATATCAGTTACCATTGGATATGCTATATATGTCAGTTAGCATTGGATATGCTATAGATCAGTTAGCATTGGATTATACTATATATCAGTTAGCATTGGACATGCTATAAATTAGTTTGCATTGTATTTTACTATATGTCAGTTAGCATTGGTTATGCTATATATCAGTTAGCATTGGTTATGCTATATATCAATTAGCATTAGATAATGCTATGTATAAATTAGCATTAGATTATGCTATGTATAAATTAGCATTGGATATGCTATATACAAATTAGCATTAGATTATGCTATGTATAAATTAGCATTGGATATGCTATATTTAAATTAGCGTTGCATTATGCTATGTATGAATTAGCATTTTTGATATGCTATATATCAGTTAGCATTGGACATACTATACATTAGTTAGCATTGTATTTTACTATATATCAGTTAGCATTGGATATGCTATATATCAGTTAGCATTGGTTATGCTATATATCAATTAGCATTGGATTATGCTATGTATAAATTAGCATTGGATATGCTATATACAAATTAGCATTAGATTATGCTATGTATAACAGCGTTGGATATGCTATATATCGGTTAGCATTGGCTATGCTATGTATAAATTTGCATTTTTGATATGCTATATATCAGTTAGCAGTGGATGGACTATATATGAGTTAGCATTGGATTATGCTATACTGTCTATCTATTAGCATTATGCTATATATCAATTAGCATTGGATTAAGCTATGTATCAATTAGCATTGGATATGCTAATTGTGGTGAAGTGTCAGACAGGAGTGACGCCAAGTGTTGTGTTCGCCGTGCAGGTGTGACGAGTACGTGACGCAACTGGAGGAGATGCAGAGGCAGCTGGCGGCGGCGGAGGACGAGAAGAAGACCCTCAACTCTCTGCTCAGGATGGCCATCCAGCAGAAGTTGGCCCTCACGCAGCGTCTGGAGGACCTGGAATTCCACCACGAGCAGTCCCGCCGCACGGGCGCCGCCGCCCGCTCCAAGGCTCGCCACAGGGCGTCCGCCGTCGCCGCCAACGCCGGACAGCCCCTCGCCCGCGCCGCCGAGCGGCCCGACGCCGTGCCCGCCGGCATCGTGGGAGGTCCCGGTGTCTTCTGCAGCGAGAAGTACAAAATCTACTGCGACTGAAGGGAGGCGGGATTTGATGGCCACGCCCACTTTTCTTTGTGTTTTAAAAAAGCTCGCTTTGCTTCCTGGTCCGCCTTCATGACTTTTGTTTGACTAACATCCGCTTTTGTCACGCTTGCAGAGTACAGGTGTGTCCTGTACAGGTGTGTACGTCCTGTACAGGTGTATTCTACGCAGGTGTGTCGTGTACAGGTGTGTTCTACACAGGTGTGTCCGTCCTGCACAGGTGTATTCTACGCAGATGTGTCCTGTACATGTGTGTTCTACACAGGTGTGTCTTGGACAGGTGTGTCCTGTGCACAGGTGTGTCCTGGACAGGTGTGTCCTGTACAGGTGTTCCCTGCACAGGTATACCTGTAAAAGTGTGTCCTACACGGGTGTGTCCTTTACAGGTGTGTCCTGTACAGGTGTGTGTTCTACGCAGGTGTGTCCTGGACATGTATACCTGTACAGGTGTGTCCTGTACAGGCGTGTATGTCCTGTTCAGGTGTATTCTACGCAGGTGTATCCAGTACAGGTGTATTCTACGCAGGTGTGTCCAGTACAGGTGTATTTTACGCAGGTGTGTCCATTACAGGTGTATTTGACGCAGGTGTGTCCTGTACTGGTGTATTCTAAGCAGGTGTGTCCTGTAAGGGTGTGTTCTACTACACAGGTGTGTCCTGCACAGGTGTGTTCCGCACACACTGGTGTGTCCTGTGCAGGTCTGTTCTATGCAGGTGTGTCCTGCACATGTGTGTTTTACACAAGCGTGTCCTGCACACGTATACCTGTACGGGTGTGTTCTACACAGGTGTGTCCCGCACACGTATACCTCCACAGGTGTGTACTATACAGGTGTGTTCTACACAGGTGTGTCCTATATGCTTTCCAGGTGTGGGGGGCCGTAGACCGGCTCGGCATGTGGACTCTCGTCGCTCTTTATGGACATTCTGGCTCGTATTTGCGTGCGCGCGCGTACCAAGTGCCACTGGTCCAGAGTGTGTTGCCTATAGCAGCAACACACGATATTTTGATGACGTGAGCAAAATCTACTTCACTTCATCAAATCTCCAAAAGGACGAAACCATTGCAAAATAAATATTTGTCGTTATTAAAAATGACAAGCGAGCAGTCGACTTTGAGAGGAAGAAAAAAGACGTTACAAATCATAAATCTGCTTGGCAAAAAAGTGCCTAATAACTCACACACGTAACCTGTTGTGTCCTACTTCTCCATCATCTTGGTCGCCATGACGACCGCATCGGCTGGCGGAATGATGGACGTTAAGGACGTTAACGTGTGTTTAACCCCCTGGTGTGTGTGCGCGCGCGTGTGTGTGTGTGTGTGTTGCCACATAAGCTTTAAACTGTGTGTTTTGTTATGAAGTGATGTAAGTTTGTGTTTACCATCATCAACTTTTATGTTCTCGATGCAAAAAAAAAAAAAGAAGGGTTGACGTGAGGATTCCTGCAAGTTTCGGCAAATTTTGCAATTTTTTTCTACGTACAAAAAGATTCTATATTCTTAAGACGAACTTTATTGATCTTGCAGGATCCTGCCAGCGTTTGGGGTAAAAAAAAAAATACGTAAAGCACATCATCTTCAGCCCTGCTTGAGCGTAAAAACATAATTATTCACTTGAAGTATTTACTGTATGTGCGTCCTTTTTATTATTATTTTTTTTTTATTCCATCTCGATTCTGTACACTGCTGCTGAAATTTTATTTTCCGGAGGGAATTTTCCTGAAGGAATCGATAAAGTACTATATCTACTAATAAGTTGTCGGCTGATAGGCTCCTCCCACTTCCTTTACAGGAGGGTGGGGGGCAGGGGGGGCATGTAAGATATGAAGGAATTGTTATGAAATTATAAGGCATAGTGGTACACAATGTTGGTTTTGAGGCGCTGCCTTGGTGACTTGGTGGTCGTGGGTTCGAGTCCCGGTGTTTTAGTAGAAAAAGATTGAAAGTAGTTTCCGACACTACTTTTGGCCATCATGTGTTACTACACTTTTTTATTGGTTTCATGGCTTCTTCCTGTCATTTGATCCACCAATGAGAAGCCAGAGGCGTGGCTTATTATTTTTTTTCCACATGTATTTTGTTTACCGCTGCACTTTGATGACATAGAGGACTAATATGGACTTTTAATATTTATCTGATGTTTGTTCCACAACAACATTTATTATTCCTAGGAATAGTTCATTAATGCCTGCATGAAAACGAGTCGCCGAGAGAACTTTCTGCTTCTCGCCGACTTCTCGGCTAAAACCCAGATCGCTGACCTTTCAGAATTCTCCTCAGAAGCCAAAAACGAGAAATTCCCAAATCGGAACGGCGGCGTTCCTCAAGTGCCAAACGTCTGCCGCGGGTTCTGATTCATGTTGGATCCACGTCCTCCATGACGATTGGAACGATCGGAAGGAGACCCGTCCTTCGGACTTTGTGAGAATTGTGCGGGTCAGAGGTCTGGCACACTGTCAGGGACTTGGAGATGTTTGGAGCGCAAACATCTGCAAGTGTCTTCAGTGTGGAGCTGCTGGAGGTCATGTGACGTCCAGAGTGTTATTGCAGATCTTTTTTATTATTATTATTATTACTTTTTGTAACCTGGTCTATATGACATTTGTTTACAGGAAACAGAAAACAACAATAGAATCTTTGGGCAGCTAATGATTCCATCCTAGTGCTGAGGTGACAATTCCATTCAGAACCGATTCTTGATTCAAACCGATTCTCGATTCAATATTAACCTTTACTCAAGCTGATTCTCGATTCAAACGTACTCAAGCTGATTCTCGATTCAAACGTATTCTGGACTCAAACCCATTCTCGGTTAAACTCGATTGTCGATCCAAACCGAGTCTCGATTCCAACCAATTATTGATTCAAACTGAGTCTCGATTCAAACCAAGTCTTGATTCAAACCGATTTACAATTCAGAAAGATTCTCGATCCAAACCAATTCTTGATGAAACACAATTCTCGATCCAAACCAATACTCTGGAGTCAAACCAATTCTCGATTCAAACTGATTCTCGATACAACACGATTCTCGGTTAAAATGATTCTTGATGCAAACCGATTTTCAATTCAGACAGATTCTTGATTTAAACCAATTATTGTTTCAACATTATTCTCAATCCAAACCAATTCTTGATTCAAATAGAGTCTCGATTCAAACCAATTCTTGATTCAACATGATTCTTGATTCAAACCTATTTTCAATTCAGAAAGATTCTTGATCCAAACCAATTCTTGATTAAACACGATTCTCGATCCAAACCGATTGTCTGGATTGGAACCAATTCTCGATCCAAACCGATTGTCTGGATTGGAACCAATTCTCGATCCAAACCGATTCTCTGGAGTCAAACCGATTCTCGATTCAACATGATTCTTGAAGCAAACCGATTTTCAATTCAGACGGATTCTCGATTCAAACCAAGTGTTGTTTCAAGATGATTCTCAATCCAAACCAATTCTTGATTCAAATAGAGTCTCGATTCAAACCAATTCTTGATTCAACATGATTCTTGATTCAAACCTATTTTCAATTCAGAAAGATGCTTGATCCAAACCAATTCTTGTTTAAACACGATTCTCAATCCAAACCGATTGTCTGGATTCAAACCAATTCTCGATCCAAACAGATTCTCTGGATTCAAACCAATTCTCGATTCAACATGATTCTTGACTCCAACCGATTTTCAATTCCGAAAGATTCTCAATCAAAACCAATTCTCCCGAGTCTCGATTCAAACCACATTCAACATGATTTTCAATCCAAACCAATTCTTGATTCAAACCGAGTCTTGAGCTAAACCAATTCGCCATTAAAACCAATTCTCGACGGAACCCGATTCTCGATGCGAACCGATTCTCAATTTAAACCAATTCTGGATTCAAACCCATTCTTGATGAAAGTCTTTTCTCAATCCAAACCGATTCTCGATTAAACTCAATTCTCGATCCAAACCGATTCTGGATTCAGACCAATTCTGGATTTACCATTATTTTCGATCCATACCAATTCTTAATTCAACACGATTCTCAATCCAAACCGAGTCTCGATTCAGACCAATTCTGGATTCAAACCAATTCTCTATTCAAAATGAGTCTTGACTCAAAACTTATTTTCAATTCAGCAAGAATCTCGAATCAAACCAATTCTCGATTCAAACTGATTTCCACTTCAACACCATCTGATTCAAATTGAGTCTGGATTCAATGCGGTTCCTGATTCAAGCTGATAGTGGTTTGAACATGATTTTTGAGTCAAAAAATGAAGTATTTGGTGTAATATTTATAACAAAACATTTTTAAAACAGATTACAGATCAGAAAAGGAGTACGTCTTTCTAAAAATCGATTCTCACAAATTAAAAATATATATAAAAAAAAATGTTTTAACCGATTTGGAATCAGGATGAATAAGAATCGCGCTTCGGATGTGAGTCCATTATTTATTAGCACCTTGAGTGAACTAGCATCAACAAGCGAGGAACGTGCGACGCTGGTTGATGCGTCGAAAGTTAGCGACAAAAAAAAAAAGTGACGCTAACGGCAAAAAAAAAAGTGCAATTGTGATTTTTGTCGTGGGAACAAAACAAAAGTTTTCTGTTTGCTGGAAGCGACAAGTTTGTGTTTTCGGACATAATGAGGACCCTAGTCCAACATGCATGTTTCTCACACATGGGACTTTTACACAGCAGACAAAACAAACCAGGCAACTTTTCAGGGAGAAGGAAAATTACAATTGAAATGAAATAAAATGGAATATTTTTTGCTACTGAGATGATTCCCCAGGAGAAGAAAAAAAGTGTTTGTTTTTTTTAGAGTGTGTAAAAGTAGTCATGCTGACTAAAATCAATAAAGGTGACTTTTAAGTTGCATTGCCGTGTCTTGTTTTTTTTCTCTGAGACAAATACAGGTTTTACTGTAACTTGTGATATAACAGGATAATGTTACCCTATGTACAAAGTAGAAGAAAAACACTCACCCTCCAAAAAACACAAAAAGGTGCACGACAAAAAGTGTACGTAATATAATTTTTAATATAAACTGCACAAGGTCTTCGTCAGTGTGCAGTTTCTTTTAACAGGAAGTGATGCACGTAAATCAGGGGTCCCCAAACTTTTGGACCACCATTCTTTGCGGTAGGTATAGTGTTCCTGGGATTAAAGGCCTCACATTTTCTCCTCCAAACATATTGCTAGGTATTGTGGCCAAAGAGCTCAATTTTTGTTTCATCTGTGTCATGACGTGGACTATGGTGTGGTTTGTTTTCCCGTGGTGCAAAGCGATTGGAACGGAGATGGCGTGAAGGTAAGGACAGCTTTTGATTAATAAATTTTAAAAAAAGTACAAACGAAAGGCGCTCACAGATGAAGTACAAGAACTTGGCTATGAAAACTAAAACTTGCACTAAGGCAAAACTATGGACAACAAAAACGAAAAAACTTACTGTTGGGGCGGTATAGCTCGGTTGGTAGAGTGGCCGTGCCAGCAACTTGAGGGTTCCAGGTTCGATTCCCGCTTCTGCCATCCTAGTCACTGCCGTTGTGTCCTTGGGCAAGACACTTTACCCACCTGCTCCCAGTGCCACCCACACTGGTTTAAATGTAACTTAGATATTGGGTTTCACTATGTAAAGCGCTTTGAGTCACTAGAGAAAAGCGCTATATAAATATGATTCACTTCACTTCACTGTGACTGTGAAAAAGCATGGATCATCACTATGGATAACATGGGTTTGCAGGAAGTGTGGTAGAGGGTGATGTTGCCAGGCTGACTGCCTGGCAACTATAGGCTCAAATAGGTGCAGTGATGACAGGTGCGTGAGTCGTGAACACATAACCGGTGAAAAATGATGGGTTGGCATGGTGACAAAACAAACGAGTGCTTAATGAATCCAAAACGGAACCACATAGCACCGGACTCTCTTGGATCCCCCTGCAGGTGGTGGGTCTACGGGGAGACGGTCCCACCCTAAGCTTGGCTCCAAGGTGGGGCCTCAGTGTCCCTCGCTCGGGCAAGGTGCGGTAACCTTGATTTTCCTTTCTTCATTACTGAATCGCTTAAGTCTGATCCATCACATTGGACCAGTTTGCCTTGGGAAACCTCAACCTGGGGCATGTAGTCCCCGAAAACATAGCTCCTTGTCAATGATGCTAAAATGTTACCTAGCAGGTGGGAAAAGTCTACTTTGTGAGGGGGAAGGGGCCAAATAAAAGGGGTGGAGCCAAAGAAGAGAACTCCATTTAGGTGCAGACCTGGATCAAGATCTTGTCTGGATTTTAATTTATTTTTTTTACATTTTACAGTTTTTGAGGGCAAGTCTGATCTACAGCTGAAAAGAGAGAAGAAGTCGTTGACTTTATGGGATGAAGTGAAAGTCAGCAAACACAAAAAGGTGACATTTTGTGACACTTTCTGCAGTCAGCCGCGTGCGCTACGACGAGAACGAGGCAGCTTGACTCCATCCATGTGTGCGACCGTCGCACTTGAAAAAGTACATCTTCTAAAAATATATATTTTTATCATATATTTCTTGTATTGAAAGTCAATTTGTGACCAATCGATCTTTTTTTATTGCCCCACATATTGTTCATAAGCTTCACAAAATTGTGAAGGACGAATTACAGGATGGAGGCTTTTTAAAAAATATATGTTTTAAGTGTTCTGGGAGGATCAGAGCATATTTATGATGAAATATTAACAATGGAGAAGTCAAAGTAGAAAGGTGGAGGTGGGAAGCTTTTAGCCTTTAGCCACACAAACACACGGTGATTTCTTGTTTAAAATTCCCAGAGGTGAAGCTTTACTATGGATCAGAGCGGTCAAGCGAACATGAATCCCGACTACATGTCGACCGGCAGGTTTCGGTGAGAAAATTGTGGTAATAAGTCGCCTCTTACGATCAGCGGAGCTTCTGTCGTGCTGCAGCTGCCGTGACTTCCCTCAGCGACTGGCGCCAACACACTATTTAACTCACTAAAACACTAGCAACACAATAGAAATATAAGGGATTTCCCAGAATTATCCTAGTAAATGTGTCTTAAAAACATCTGAATCGCTCCCAATGCAATCGCCATTTTTAAAAAAAATTTTTACTTTTTTTTTTGTAGTCCGGTTTAGTTTACTAAATTGCAATTTAAAATTTCCCAAAATGTGTCCGGTTGAAAATGTCGCGGAATGATGACGCTTATGTTGACGCGTGCTTGTGACGTTATTGGTTGGAGCGCACATTTAATCCCAGCACCACTCGTTTGCTTTAATCGCATAATTACACAGTATTTTGGACATCTGTGTTGCTGAATCTTTTGCAATTTATTCAATTAATAATGGAGACGTCAAAGAAGAATGCTGTTGGTGGAAAGCGGTGGATTGCAGCTGCCTTTAGCAACACAAACACAGCCGGTGTTTCTTTGTTTGTTGTGAAGCTTTAATATGGAACAGAACGGTCAAGCGAACATGTTTCTCTACCACATGTCAACCGGCAGGTTTCGGTGAGAAAACTGTGGTGATAAGTCGGCTCTTACTGGAGACATGAGCGGAGCTTGTGTCCTCCTGCAGCAGCTGTCAAAGAGGCAGCTGCGACTTTCTTGGCTCCTCCATGGCTTCCATCAGGGACACTGGCGGTCACCACACCCCTCCGACTTTCAGGTATGACTATTTAATGTCACTAAAACACCAGTAACCCAATAAGCAGATAAGGGATTTTCCATAATTATCCTAGTAAATGTGTCTAAAAACATCTGAATCGCTCTAGTGCTTCACTCTAACTTTCCTCATCCACGAATCTTTCATCCTCGCCCAAATTAATGGGGAAATTGACGCTTTCTCGGTTTGAATAGCTCTTGCTGCTGGTGGCTATGATTATAAACAATGTGAGGATGTGAGGAGCCCTACAACTTGTGACGTCACGCGCACATCGTCTGCTACTTCCGGTACAGGCAAGGCTTTTTTATTAGCGACAAAAAGTTGCGAACTTTATCGTCGATGTTCTCTACTAAATCTTTTCAGCCAAAATATGGCAATATGGCGAAATGATCAAGTATGACACATAGAAGGAACCTGTGATCCCCGTTTGAATAAGAAAATCTCATTTCAGTAGGCCTTTAATTGTTGACACATGCAACCGTCTCTTTAGTGAAACTGCAATAACAAGCAAAAAAAAACTATGATTTTTACCTCAAATACTTAATACGTTCACGTCTTTGTCATTTGCATAAACAATTTAAATACTTTTTCTGAATAATTTGCATAAAAAATTGTAGTGTGAAGTGAATTATATTTATATAGCGCTTTTCTCTAGTGACTCGAAGCGCTTTACATAGTGAAACCCAATATCTAAGTTACATTTAAACCAGTGTGGGTGGCACTGGGAGCAGGTGGGTAAAGTGTCTTGCCCAAGGACACAACGGCAGTGACTAGGATGGCGGAAGCGGGAATTGAACCTGCAACCCTCCAGTTGCTGGCACGGCCACTCTACCAACCGAGCTACACCGCCCATTGTAGAATGACGCAATGACATACAAATGAATGAGACGAACAGGCAGGGTGACTAGACGACTTGTTAATAATATTAGAAACATGGGACTAAACTACTAGTTAATGTTTGTAAAATAATAAAATAAATAACAAATTATGAACGATCTGCTATCTTAAAATAATAATATGGTCCAATAATAATTAAATAACTACTGCATAAAATAAATGTATTTCCATACTTAAATAAGAGTAGTAGACCAAAATAAATGTTACACAGCTGTAACTTACTTATTTTTTGCACCTTCCTTTTAAGGTGGTTTTGGTAAATGTTTATTGTTATTTTAGAATGTTGTTTACATTGAGTGTTTTCAATGATTGTGTTGGCATTTCCTTTCCTTTCTGCCTTGGTAGCTGAGGGGATTATAATCAAAGGAAGGTTATATTTGAAATAAAAATGTTATCATAAAAAAAAAAAACACACAGGCAGGGTGTTGAACCCAGATTAACCACTAGATGGCGACAAACGCACATTTACATGACCGCAGCTAATTCGTCACACAAACGATCTCTAATAACGGACATAAATGTTACGCAATGTCGCTTTATCTTTCCGTTAATTTATTTACCGTACAGACATTACTTTATGACGGGTATAAAGGCTGAAAACACAACATGTTACATTATGTTCGTCATCCAGACTCGGAAGTAAAGTTTCCCAGCGTGCATTTCAACTTCCACAAACACTGTCAAAATAAAACCCACTGGTACAACTTCCTGTGAAGAAACCTGTTTGGTTTAAAACGTATATAAGTCGTTTCACTTTAAAAATAAAGTGAAGAAAAAAATCTTTTCTGATGCCTTTCTTGGTTTCCTTCGTACTTGTTATCTTTTTTTTGTGACGTTTGCTAACGTGTCGCAACTGTCAGCTCCCCTTATCACAGAAACATTAGACCAGTAGCTCGCTGGCCTGTTCTAAAAAGAGCTCAAATAGCAGCACTTACCAGTGAGCTGCCTCTATTTTTAAAATTGTATTTATTTACTAGCAAGCTGGTCTCGCTTTGCTCGACATTTTTAATTCTAAGAGAGAGAAAACTCAAATAGAATTTGAAAATCCAAGAAAATATTTTAAAGACTTGGTCTTCACTTGTTTTAATAAATTAATTAAATGTTTTACTTTGCTTCTTATAACTCTCAGAAAGACAATTTTAGAGAAAAAAATACAACCTTAAAAATGATTTTAGGATTTTTAAACACGTATACCTTTTTACCTTTTAAATTCCTGCCTCTGCTTTCCTGACAATTTAAATCAATGTTCAAGTAAATGTATCTTTTTTATTGTAAAGAATATTAAATACATTTTCATTTAATTCTTCATTTTAGCTTCTGTTTTCTCGACAAAGAATATTTGTGAAATATTTCTTCACACTTATGATTAAAATTAAAACAAAATATTATGGCAAATCTAGAAAATCTTTAGAATCAAATTTAAATCTTATTTCAAAGTCTTCTGAATTTCTTTTAAAATTTTTGTTCTGGAATATCTAGAAGAAATAATGATTTGTCATTGTTAGAAATATAGCTTGGTCCAATGTGTTATATATTCTAACAAAATGCAGATTGGATTTTAACCTATTTAAAACATGTCATCAAAATTCCAAAATTAATCTTAATCAGGAAAAATTACTAATGATGTTCCATAAATTCTTTGAATTTTTTCAAAAAGATTTGAATTAGCTAGTTTTTCTCTTCTTTTTTTCGGTTGAATTTTTAATTTTACAGAGTCGAAATTGAAGATGAACTATGTTTCAAAATGTAATTTTCATTTTTTCCCTGTTTTCTCCTCTTTTAAACTGTTCAATCAAGTGTTTTTTTCGTCATTTATTCTCTACAAAAAACCTTCCGTAAAAGAAAAAAACCTACAACGGAACGACAGACAGAAATACCCATATATATATATATATATATATATATATATATATATATATATATATATATATATATATATATATATATAGATTTATTTATGAAAGGTAAATTAGGCAAATTGGCTATTTCTGGCGATTTATTTAAGTGTGTATCAAACTGGTAGCCCTTCGCATTAATCAGTACCCAAGAAGTAGCTCTCCGTTTCAAAAAGGTTGGTGACCCCTGCATTAGAACATTTATTAAAAATGCGTTTTATGATTCTAATATTGCTGCACACATCTGCGTACAACCACTAAACATTGGTTACACGTTAACGAATAAGTTTGTAGTTAAAAGTCATAATTCTTATCCAACAAAGCTCATTGACAAAATTCCAAGACGGTTTATAAATTGGTAGGTTCGACCGGGATTAGAACTCGAGTAGACCGTATTGCAGACGAGTGTTGTACCTACCGAGCTAAAAGAAAAGTGGGCGTGACTAGTATAAATAATTAATTTATATGTCACATATACAGCATAACATTTGTATTAATATGTGTTAATATTGCGGAACAGAAAAATATTTGTATTTTCTCACCATAGGTGGCTCCCAGGGCTACGATCATCGTCAGTTGCATCCTGAAATAATTTTTTTTTTGTCATAGTCGAATAATTGCTGTTGGCCAAACAAGCGATGACGAAGATGTCAAAGTTGTCCAATTTGAAGATGTCCTGTCTATCTGTGTAGGCCCTGTGATGAGGAGACGACTTGTCCAGGGTGTACCCCGCCTTCTGCCCGATTGTAGCTGAGATAGGCACCAGTGCCCCCCCGCGATCCCAAAGGGGAATAAGCGGTAGGAAATGGATGGATGGGACAAATTGGCAATATGACGTGACGTCACTGAGCCGCACGTCACCTGACGTCCCGGAGCCTCACCGCACCTTGGACGCGTCGCTATGGCAACGCAATCTTTCAACCATAGAAGAGAACATATAAGCTTTAAAGTCATCAAACAATTTTTTGAAGCATGATGAAATAAACACATGTCAACTCCTTATATATATATATATATATATATATATATATATATATATATATATATATATATATATATATATATATATATATATATATATATATATATATATATGTATATATAATGCACCTAAAGAGCTGAAATGATGCTCTATAAAGTCAACTATATTTTGATATTAATAACTAGTTGTGTCCTGATTTAATATAGGAGTACAACAAGTATCAGATTAGTGCAAGTTGCCATTTTTATACATTTATTTTGCAAGACATGACTTATATTTAAGGAAAAACTTCAGTGTCAGCTGTGTGAATACGATGAAAAAGTGTACTACTATTATTTATTGCAGTGGTAAACAAACAACAGTCAAAATGTAAAAACAGAAACAAGAGCGGACATAGTGAAAAGTTGATATTAATAACTAATAATAATAATAATAATAATCATTTGTAAAAGATTGTATCCTTTTTTTTTTTTTTTTTTTTACTTTATTTTTTAAGTAACCAACCCTTGGAGGAAGAATATCACCATTTTTAATTTTGTAGCAGTAAATCACTAAGTATTTGCTACTTTTTTTTTTTTACTGATGTTTTAATCATTTAATAAAATTTAAAATATAATAGACAAAGACATGATTGGGACAAGTTTGGGGGATTGGGAAAAGGGGGCGGGGCCACACAGGTGCAAAGGTATGACGTAATGATAACAACGTGTGAGCAGTGATGAGTAAACAGGGGGGAGCTTCCGGAAGGAGAGACGCGGAACTACCAAACATTTGGAGTGAATTTGGCGGCGGCAAGAGTATCTAAATCTATTTTGGCGGTTGAGCATAAGCTGTTTTGTGACTGGATCGAGATGGAAGGGGATAGTGACGGGATGTATGAGGATAGTATGGAAATGGATAGGACTAGAGGGGAGAGAGGAAAGAAGGGGAGAGGAGGGAGTGAAGGAAAGTCGAGTACTAAAAGAGTGCATGAAGACGATGAAGAGGTTGATAAGAGGAAAAGGGTTATGATGGATGAATATAAGATAATTTATACATTTAAATCAAACCAAGATATGAATGACATTAGTTTGATGACTCTGGTTAAGGGATTAAAGAAGGACATTGGAGAGGTGGAGATAGCGAAGGTGCTCAGGGACGGACGGCTGTTGATTAAATGCAAAAATGGAGAGCAAAAGAACCAAGCAATGCGATTGCAAAAACTGTGCAACAAAATAATAAAGGAAAAAATCGAAGTGGGAGAACGAAAGGGGGCAAGAGGAGTCGTGACAGGAATCCCAAGAGGAGAAAATTTAGATGATCTGAAAAAAGAAATAAAAGGAGGAACTGTCACTATGATGAAAAGAATGATGGCATTTAGGAACGGTGAAAAGACTGAGAGCGAATCCGTGCTAGTGCAATTTGCAGAGGAGGTCCTACCAGAGAGAATCAGGATTGGGTATCTAAGCTTCTATGTTAGAGCTTACGTGCCACCCCCAGTATGTTGTTTCAAGTGCCAACGCTATGGGCACATAGCTAGTGTTTGTCATGCTAAGATGAGATGTGGAAGGTGTGGAGGGGAGCATGAATATGGACAATGTGGAGAAAATGAACAGGTCAAGTGTTGTAATTGTGGCGGGAATCACACAGCAGCGTATGGGGGCTGCATCATAAGAAAACAGGCAACAGAAGTACAGCAAATCAGAGTTGAAAGAAATATTACATACGCAGAGGCAGTTAAAATAAGAAATCAAGAAAGTGCAGAACAGGACAGAAGTGAAAATAGTTCAAGAAATAAAAAACAAGAGGCAGCAAATACAGGAATTTCCATGGACAAACTAGTTGTATTCCTGGCTTATGTAATAAATTGTACAGAACAGGCTAGAAACAAGACTGAGAAAATCAAAATAATTGTCAAAGCAGCAGCAAAGTTTTTAAATTTAAAAGAACTATCCTGGGAACAGGTGCAAGGTGAGCTACAGAGAGTAGACGAGACAGAGTCATGTTACCACAATCCAACGCCATGTTAATTGTTCAGTGGAATGCCAGAAGTTTGATAGCAAACGGACAGGAATTAAAGGGATATATTAATAATATGAAAAATAAACCACATATAATATGTATTCAAGAAACATGGCTGAAGCCAAAATTAAACTTTATAATAAAAGGATATATAACGATACGTAAAGATAGGAATGATGGGCAAGGAGGAGGATGTGCCATATTTATTAAGGAAGATATGCATTATTCAATATTAAAACTAAAACAAGAACTAGAGATAGTAGGAGTAGAAGAATGGAATAATAAAGTAAGATACAAAGTATTAAACTTCTATAATCCATGCAAGAAATTAGAAATTCACCAACTAGAAACAATAATGGAGCACTGGAGTGGCAATATTATTTGGTGTGGTGACTTTAATGCACATAGCACAATGTGGGGTGAAAGGGATGACTGGAATGGGGATACATTGGAAGCACTTTTGGAGGAAAAAGAACTGGTGTGTGTGAATGATGGGTCGGGAACAAGGTTAGATGTCGTCACGGGTAAAGAAACAGCAATAGATTTAACACTAGTGTCACAAAGGTTAGCAGGAAAGGTGGAGTGGGAAGTAAATAAAAACAGCACAATGGGAAGTGATCACTATCCAATCTTCATTCACATAAACATAAATCATAGGACAGAAAGCACTAGGATAGAAGGAAGATGGAAGTATAATCATGGTGACTGGGGGAAATTTAGGGAAATTACCGACATAACTTTATGGAAGTAGATATAAATCAAGATATTGAACAATTAAATACAGATATTACAAAGTGCATAATAGAAGCAGCCGAACAGAGCATACCAAGGAATAGTATAGGGAGAAGAAGGAAGATAGTGCCGTGGTGGACACAAGAGTGTACAGATGCAATACAAGAACGGAATAGAGCATTTAGAATACTGAGAAGAACACATAATTTCCAAGACATGATCCAATATAAAAGGCATCAAGCTAGAGTAAGGTATGTTATTAAAAAAACAAGAAAACACCATTGGAGAACTTTTTGTGAAACACTAAATAGAACTACTCCTTTAAGCCAAGTGTGGGGAATGATCAAGAGAATGTCAGGGGTCAGAAAAGAACATAAAAATCATGTGATGAAAGATGGAATGCGGAGTGTGGTAGGAAATAAAGAAAAAGCAGAACTTTTAGCAAAAACCTTTGTTAAAGTGCACAGTAATGATAATTTGAGAAATGTAGAAAAACAAAAGAGAGAAGAAACAATTAGTTTAAATATTGAGGAAATGAAGGAAGACAACGATAATAGTTTTATCAACACTATGGATATGACATTTTCTTTGGATGAAATGGTTCGAATTTTAAAGAAAGTTAAAAATACGACGCCAGGGAAAGACCTGGTGAGTTATCAAATGATCAAAAATTTGGGTAGCATCGGCAAAGAAGTGGTCTTGAAATTATATAATAGGATATATGAAGAAGGAAAATTACCAGATGAGTGGAAAACAGCTGTAATAATTCCAATATGCAAGCCAGGGAAAGATCCGGAAGAGGCAGGAAATTATAGGCCGATAGCTTTGACCTCAAATTTGGGCAAAGTAATGGAAAAAATGATTAATGAAAGATTAATATATTATTTAGAGTCAAAAGAAATTATAAAAAACTACCAAAGTGGTTTTCGCAAAGCAAGAAGCACAAATGACCCAGCAGTGCAGCTGGAAGAGGAAATTAGAAAGGGACAAATAAATAAAGAAAGTATAATTGCGGTATTTTTTGACATAGAGAAAGCGTATGATATGTTGTGGAAACAGGGGTTGCTGATAAAACTAAATAAGATTGGGATTAGAGGAAGAATGTACAGATGGATAAAAGACTTTTTAACAAGTAGAACATTATTAGTAAAGATAGAGAATGAATATAGCAGAGAATACGAAGTGGAAAATGGGACCCCACAAGGGAGTATAATAAGTCCAGTACTATTTTCCATCATGATAAATGAAGTTTTTAGTGAAGTGGAAGGGTTAGTGGAGGTGGCATTGTTTGCTGATGATGGAGTGATGTGGAAGAGAGGTAGAAATACAAATCATATAGAAAATAAGATTCAAAAAGCGGTAAATAATGTTCAAGACTGGGGGACGGCTTGGGGTTTAAGATTCTCTGTTGGAAAGACAAAAGTCATAAATTTTACGAAGAGGAAAGTACAAAACAAGCTCCAAATAAACTCTATGGAGAAAACATAGAAGAAGTACAAGTATTTAAATATTTAGGAATATGGTTTGATAAAAATATTAACTGGTCAACCCACATCAGCAAGATACTGGAGAAAAGTAAAAAGGTGTTAAATATAATGAGGGCTTTAAGGGGTAAAGATTGGGGGGCTGATAGGTTGACATTGAAAACAATATATATCACTTTAATTCGATCTGTTATCGACTACGGATGCATTATTTATCGATCTGCTTCAAAAACTCTACTTGAGAAAATAGACCGGAACCAGTCGCAGGCGTTAAGATTATGTTGTGGAGCTACTAAATCTACTCCAGTGGCAGCATTGCAAGTAGAAATGAATGAAAAACCTTTGGACATAAGGAGAGATCAACTCTCAGCAGTGTATTGGGCAAACTTAAAAGGATCCAAGCAAGGACATCCAACCCGTCAAGTGCTAATAAATTGCCAAGAAAAAGGGAAGAAAAAAATGAATAGTTTTGGCTGGATAATAGGAGATATATGTAAAAAAACACAAATTGACAATATTAAAGTGAGCCCTACAGTACCAATTCCTGCAATACCACCGTGGATGTATGAAAACCCAAAGGTAAACATGCAGTTACTGAAGAATAGACATTTAAATAGTTACCAAATAGAACAACGGATTGAGGAAATGTTTTTTGATAATATTATGATATACACAGATGCATCAAAAACTATAAATAGTAAAGTAGGAGCTGCTGCAGTTATCCCACAGAGAAATATAGTGTTGAATAAAAGAATTAGTGATAAACTATCTGTTTTTACGGGGGAATTGGTAGCAATTTATATGGCAGTTAACTGAATAGAGGAAAACAAAGCTAGGAAAGTAGTCGTGTGCTCGGACTCCAGCAGTGCATTGACGAGCATAAAAAACATAACATCAGAAACAAGACTAGATATAGTTTATGAAATAGTTCAGGCAATCTACAGAATAAATAAAGCGGGAGGTGTGGTAACATTTCTCTGGGTTCCTGCTCATGTAGGAGTTGAGGGAAATGAGTTAGCTGATAGGTACGCAAAACAAGCAACCACTAAAACAGAAGTAAACATGGAGATTAAGCACAGTAAAGAAGAAGTGAAGAGTATAATTAAGATAGAACACAATAAAAAGTGGCAGGATAATTGGAATAAGGAAACAAAAGGTAGAGAGTTTTACAAAGTCCAGAGGAAAGTAGGTGTAATGAGAGGAGGGGGTAGAAATAGGAAAGAAGAAGACATTATTACTAGAATGAGATTAGGCCATACATATCTAAATAGTTCACTAAAATTGATAGGCAAACATACTACAGGGCTGTGTGATTTTTGCCACCAGATAGAAAATGTTGACCATGTCTTAATACAATGTAGGAAATATAATAGAGAAAGAGAAATACTGGAAAATAAGTTAGCAAAAGAAAATATTAGGTTAGAAGTGGGAGGTATATTAGGATTGCATTCAGAAAACATAGGATATAAAGCAATATACACATATTTAAAAAACACTGGGTTAAGTAAAAGAATATAGAGTAGGGATCCACCTCGGTCCACACTCCATTACAGTAGGTGGCGGTAATGCACACCAGAAGGTTGCTTGCCAACCACCATAAAAACAAAAGAAGAAGAAGAAGAAGGATGAGTAAACAGGAACACCTTGAAGCAAGATGGCAGGTAGATACAGGTGGTGCAGGTGTTCTGCAACACCTCCAGAAAGATTTGCAGGGTGTTCAGGGTATGTAGAAAATACTAATTATTAGTGAAGACAATCCTCCCCGCAGTATAACAACTATTTTTTCCAAGGATAAAAGCTATTTTCCTCATGGAAAAAACTATTTGTATATGTAAAAAAAAACAAGGCAAAATTAAAACACATGCAAGCTAAAAAGATCACTAGAGAAAAACTAATTTCGTCAATTAAAAAAATGTACTCAAACTAGAAAACGATTCACAAGTATAAAAAAACAAATGATTAAAAAAACGATTTGTAAGATATAAAAAACAATAAAAAAGATAAAGTTCTAAAAATAATTTTCTTAATTAAAAAAAAAATTACTTAAAAAAACACCCTTCAAGAATAAAAATAAAAACAATCAATTAAAAATGTATTTTTAAGTAGAAAGACAATTTCTTCAATCTAAAAACGATTCACAAATACAAAACAAATATTCGATTTAAAAAAGATTTGCAAGTAAAAAAAAAACATTTTTTTACTATAAAAACAAATGTCCTTAATTAAATATATTTTTAGTAAAAATAAAATAAAATAAATTCAAGAATAAAAATATTTTAATTTTTTGAAAAAAAAAAAACGATTTGCAAGTGAAAAGACAATGTTTTCCAATCAAAAAACGATTCACAACTGTAAAAAAATATTCCGTTTAAAAACGATTCACAAGTATAAAACAAATATTAAAAAAACGTCACAAGTTAAAATTAAACAACTTTCTTCAATAAAAAACAAGATTTACTTTAAAAAAAAAAGGAAACAACATTCAAGGATAACAAAAATTATATCAAAAAATTATTTGAAAGGAAAAAGACAAAACGATTTCACAAGTGTAAAAAATATTACATTTAAAAACCATTCACAAGTATAAAACAGATGTAAAAAAACGTCACAAGTTAAAATTAAACACATTTCTTTAATTAAAACAGGATTTACTTAAAAAAGGAAAAATACATTCAAGAATAAAAACACAATTATATTAAAAATTGATTTGCAAGGAAAAGACAGTATTTTCAATTACAAAAGGATTCACAAGTGTAAAAAAAATATTACATTTAAAAACGATTCACAAGTACAAAACAAATATTCGATTAAAAAACGATTTGTAAGTAAAAAAAAAACTAATAAAAAATATTCAACTATAAAAACAAATTTCTACAATTCAAAAAAGTATACAGTTAAAAATATATATGTATAATAATTCAAAATCAAAAACATATATTTAATTTAAGAAATTATTTGCAAGTGAAAATACACTGTTTTCGATTAAAGAACAATTCACAGGTGTATAAAAAGTATTCAATTTAAAAACGATTCACAAGTATAAAACAGATACAAAAAACGTCACAAGTTAAAATCAAACAACTTTCCTCAAGTAAAAAAAAGATTCGCAGATTAAAAAATCAAAAACATTTTCTTCATGTCAAAACTTTTGTCAGTAATATTCCAGCCTGCATGAGCCACACACCTATACCCCTGTAATTCCCAAACTACAACGACAGATGGCGCTGCGGAAACAATTTATGGCCGTCGGAGCTCCTGTTACATTTGCCACGGTACATGAGGATGTGACGTCATGGCGAAATGAAAACGAAACATCCTCACCGTATGTTAAATAAAAGTCACTCTATGTTTTTGTTACAAGTTTTCCTTTTATGAACGTTAATTGAAAACAACGACGGGTTTATTTGAATTTTATTTTGAAATATGAAAAATTGAAAACTGTTTTTTTTCCGGTGTGGAAGAGCAACACAAACATCTAAGTAAATCGTGGATTTGTCTTTCTTTCAAATAACTAAAATTAGCACAATTGGTTAGAGCAAACAAATTGACGAAAAAACAGATTAAACGAATTTTAATAGCTACTTCCTGTTCCGGAATACTTCATTCCCGGGAGCCCCTCATGGAGGGACACGCCCACACGGCCGTCATGGACTTTGTTCTGTGAGCGGTCAAGGATGACGTCAACATTCTGCATTACTTGAAGGTGTGTTTAGTGACAATCGTTCATCACACAACTAAACTGCTGTTTGTAATATTCAAATATGAAGTTTTAAGCTACATTTACATGTGCATGTGTTGGCTAATTAAAGTGTTGTACGTGTTTGTTGGACATGCTCGCAAGTTATGTGGTGACGGATGTAACAAACATTATTCCTTTTTTTAAAATCATTATTAGAATTATTTATTATTGCTATTTTTAACATAATTATTATCACTGTTGTAATTTTTATTAAATGTATTATTATTATTTTAGTTCTATTATAAGCATATTATAATTGTTATTATAATCATTATTACTATTAATATTAGAAATAATATTAGTATTCATTATTATGAATGTCATTATTAATATTGTTATAATTATTACATTAATAATGCAGTTATTGTTATTGTTATTATAAAAATCATTATAAATGTATTATTATTGTAATAATCATTGAATTATTACTATTATTGTTATTATACTCATTATTATTATTTTATATTATTTTACATATTATTATTATTCATTATAAATAATGTAATTATTAATATTGTTATAATTATTATTATTATGATAATATTATCATTCTATTGTTATTATTATCATAATCATTATATTATTATTATTATTGTGGCCATGCATCCATCCGCTTATTCCCTTTGGGGTGGCGGGGGCCACTGGTACCTATCTCAGCTACAATCGGGCTGAAGGCGGCGTACACCCTGGACAAGTCGCTCCCTCATTATATTAGTATTATCATTATTTATTATTATAAATCTAACCATCCATTTCCTACCGCTTGTTCCCTTTGCGGTTGCAGGGGGCGCTGGTGGCTATCTCAACTGCAATCGTGCGGAAGGCGGTGTACACCCTGGACAAGGCGCCATCTCATTGCAGGGCCTATTATTATAAATATTATGATTAATTATTATGAATGTAATCATTAATATTATTTTAATTATTATTATAATACGATTATTATTTTATTGTTATTATTATAATAATAATATTTTATTATTATTGTTATATAATCCTTATTATTATTATTATTGATAAATATTGGTATTATTATTCATTATCATGAATTTCGTTATTAATATTTTTATAATTATTGTTATAATAATACTATTATTTTTATTGTTATTATAATAATCATTTTTATCATCATTTTCTGCGCAGCCTAGCCCGCCACCCCAGAAGGGACAAGCGGTAGGAAATGGATGGATGGATTTTCCTTATTATTATTAATATTATCATTATGTAGGTCAGTAGGACATCCTTTTCCCATGACGTCATTACTTACTGTGTGCAATAACAAAAATAACCACTGTGTGTCGCCATAACGTATTTGAGTCAAGCCTGAGTAGCAAAGTCTATAATTTTGAGTAAAAAAATACACTTTTTTTGTAACTAGAGCATTGTTGTTGTTTAAAAAAAAAAAATTATTACCATTAATCACGTGATTTGGAGGACACGAAATAGTGTACTTTGTGTGGGAATCAAATTGAAATCAGAACAAGCGCCGCTATGTTTGCGTTGTCTTCTATCAAGGCCGAATTATGATATGATATAAAACTACGTTACCCAGAATGCAACAGTACTTCCGGCAACAGCTATAGAGTAAACATGTAACAGTAAAACATGTTTTATTAATCAAGTGTTTAAAAAAAGATTTAAATATATTTTCCTTCGTCGGACGAAGATATATTTTATAAATTATGTACTGCTGGTATGTATAATTGTTGTGTTTAAATGTTTTGGAGAAAAAAAACAAAAACAAAGAAGGAATGAATGAAATATAGTCGACTCATTTATCGAAGAAAATACCTTTTATTAGGCGGATGCCCACAAAGTATCTTTGTATGGCTTTTAACATGTGATGAATCCGTGAGGAGGCAGTGAGACATGATCAGCTGCTCTCAGGAGGACGCACACGCGCACACGCACACGCACACGCATCACGTGGATCTCCTTAGCGCGCGCGCACGCAAGTGCACGCACATTTTAGAAGAGAAATAAAAGCAGGGGGAGTTGACAACAACACTAAAATTACGATTAGGACGTGACAACACATTATGAATGACGTCATTCATGTGTGAGGGCTATCCCAAAATATATATTTTTAATATAATATTTTCATCAGTATGTAGTTACACTCATTAAAGGAATAATTTGAAACAACCAAACATAAATCAAAGGTTGTTTTTTTTTAGTCGATTACAATCATTACATCCATCAATTTCTACCGCTTGTCCCTCTCAGGGTGGCGGGGGCGGCTTTGGAGGCCTTAACGTCCCTATTACATCTAATCGATTCGACTCCCGGGGTGACGATTCGACTCAAAAACCGATTGTCAAGTCAACACCATTCTGGCATTGTGTTATTTGGAATAATAGTTATGACGAAACTTTGGTTCAAAACGTTTCTTCTGGATGTTTTGGAGATGGCCTAAAAAAACAACAATTTTTGAATAATGGATTCTTGTTTGAAAAAAAAAAAAGAAATAAAAAAGTTGAAAAATATTAATTGACTTGAAATTAGTATAAGAAAAGCGAATTGTTTTTTTTTGTCCGCCCCTGATTATTTTTTTAAATAGTTTTTCGTTTATTTTTGCCGTATGTATAATAATTTTTTCATATTCACATATATATTTTTAGCCTTTTAATTATTTATATATGTGTATATATATATATATATATATATATATATATATATATATATATATATATATATATATATATATATATATATATATATATACATACATACATTTATATATCCAAATATCATACACCCTATGAGGGGCAGGTCATTGGAGGTAGGAGAGGCATATATATATATAAGTTATATATATATATATATATATATATATATATATATATATATATATATATATATATATATATATATATATATGTGTATATATATACATATACATATATATATATATATATATATATATATATATATATATATGTATGTATATATATACACATATATATATATATATATATATATATATATATATATATATATATATATATAAATATATAGTTGTGATTAAAATTATTCAACCCCCACACAATTTTGGTGTTTTAGCAAGTTGGACATTTATTCCGTATTTTGTTTATAGTCATATCAAATAAAAATGTGTCAAATAGACGAATGCAACTTAAATTGTAACACTGTATTTTACAAAATACCAAAAAAGGACATTTTTCTTAATATCTCATTGACAAAATGATTCAACCCCCTAGTTACATGCATCTTTAGTACTTAGTAGAACACCCTTTGGCAGTAATTACATCCTTCAAACGTGATACATAACCGGACACAAGCTTCTTGCAACCATCTACATGTATTTTAGCCCAGTCCTCTTGGGCAAAGGCCTCCAGTTCATTCATATTCTTGGGCTTGCGTGCTGCAACTGCCTTCTTCAAGTCCCACCACAGCTTTTCTAGAGGATTTAGGTCTGGCGACTGTGAAGGCCACTCCAGAGTCTTCTGTAAGATTTAGGTCTGGCGACTGTGAAGGCCACTCCAGAGTCTTCCAGCCCTTCTTCTGCAACCACTCTGATGTTGATTTGGAGGTATGCTTGTGATCGTTGTCCTGTTGGAAGGTCCAACGTCTCCCGGGCCTCAGCTTTGTCACTGACTTCATGACATTTGCAGCTAATATATCCTGCTAGGAAATAGAATTCATAATGCCTTGAACGCGCTGGAGATTCCCGGTACCTGAGGCAGAGAAACAGCCCCAGAGCATGAGTGACCCCCCCACCATGCTTAACAGTAGGTAAGGTGTTCTTCTCTTTGTAAGCTTAATTTTTTCTCCTCCAGACATAATGTTGATTCATAGGCCCAAAGAGTTCCAGTTTTGTCTCATCACTCCATAGAACAGTTTCCCAAAACCTTTGGGGTTTGTCCAGATGATTTTTGGCATACTGGAGTCTATTTTTCTTGTGCCTGGTAGTCAGAAGTGGGGTGCGCCTGGGAGTTCTTGCATGGAAGCCTTCATCTCGTAGTGCACGCCTTATTGTCTGGGACGAAACCTGCGTTCCTGTTGTAGTTCCTCAGCTGTTACCCGGGGGTTTTTCACCACTGTACGCTTCAAATACCGAACAGCATCCTCTTTCTACCACACCCAGGTAGTGTTTCCACTGTGCCTTTAGCTTTAAACTTGCGAATTATGCTCCTAACTGTGTCTCTTGGAATGTGTAATGTCTTTGCTATTTTCTTATATCCATATCCTTTCTTATGACTTATCCTCTCTTGACTTCTTTGACCACTCCCTGGACTTCACTATGTTGCAAATACACCATTGACCATCTACAAGAAGCTGAGCGTCACAGTCTTTTTCAATCAGTTTAATTGTTGCTTGTTATGGTTCTAATCACATCTACAGGTGTTTTCAACACCTGATTAAAAAGACCTTATTCAAATTCTGTTCTTAAGAGTTATGATCTTCAAGGGGTTGAATAATTTTGTCAATGAGATATTAGGAGAAATGACACTGTTTGGTATGTTACAAAATATAATGTTGTAATTCGAGTTGCATTTGTCTATTTAATGCATCTTTATTTGATATGACTATAAACAAAATACGGAATTAATGTCCAACTTGCTAAAACACCAAAACTGTGTGGGGGTTGAATAATTTTGATCACATCTGTATATATACATATATACATATATACACACACATATATATTCATGTATATATATGTATGTATATATATATAAATATATATATGCCCCTCCCACCTCCAAAGATCTGCCCCTAACACGGTGTATCATATATGGATGTATAAAGGATATCTCTCCTACTTTCAGCGTAAAAAATGTTCAATAAAACCTATTATTACTGCCCCCTACTTGCCTGGAGCGGAACATGTGCAGAGTCAGCTGTGATAGGCTCCAGCCTGTGTAGGGAAGAAGGATTTATGTTTCATATAAAAGCTGGTCTCCTATGATGATAGCACATGTTTATGATTCATAAAGGCAGCAAGCCTCTCAGCTGATGCAGGACAGAACAAAGACTGCTTGCAAAAAAAATTGACTTATTGGTGACCGCCACCTTCGAGAAAAAATATTTGTGATGTTTCCAAGAGGAATTATCACCCCAGCCAACCTTACTTACGCTAATTATGCTTTTTAGGGATGTTTTCAGGATGTTTATGGTAGGAACCCACACAAGCATGAGGTGAACGTGTGTGTGTGTGCGTGTGCGTGTGCGTGTGTGCGTGTGTGCGTGTGTGTGTGTGTGTGTGTGTGTGTGTGTGTGTGTGTGACGCACTACGACGTCAACAAAGTAGAAAATGCAAAATCGGAAGAGGTTTTGTGTGAATGCTGAAGAGCTGAAGCCATACTGCAAAAAGAAATCAGCAAAATGAGCTAAAAAAAAAAAAGCTAGCATGCTAACAATAATATACCTATAGTTAGCATTAGTGAAATACCAAAATATATGACAAAAGGGTGTCCACTTGCTGGATTACCTAAAGAAAAAAATTAGCATGCAACTCTGACTGTAACATGCGTCAAATGACCAAATTATGTTACTATGCTACGTATATGTGGAAAATGTGTTAAAATGCTAGCACGTTCACTTTAGCAGGCATCAAGTACCAAAGTATGACACTGGTGTATGCCTATAAAATGTGTTAAATAAACTGGTCTGCTAGTGTTACCCTGCTAACAGGTAACTGGGGTATAATCCCACCAAATTAGGTTAAAAAAAGCTAGCATGCTAATGTTAGCATGCTAAAATGCTAACTATAGCAAGTTTCAAGTACCAAATAATATTACTCTGCGACGTATACCTGAAGAATGTGTTAAAAATGCTCGCATGCTAACGTTACACCTGCCATTTCAGCTAAAAAATAGCTGGCATGCAAGTATTAGCATGCTAATGTTAGCATGCTAAAATGCTAACTATAATATGCTTCAAGTACCAAAATATATCACTTTGCCATGTATTCCTGAAAAATGTGTTAAAAATGCCTGCATGCGCACATTAGCATGTATCAAGTACCAAAATATGACACCAGTGTTTACCTATAAAAATTGCACACAAAAAAGCTGCCCCACTACCATTAGCATGCTAACAGGTAGCATTCATAAAGTATGAAAAATATCCATGCTTGCTATAGTAGATGCTAACCATAGGATGCGTAAAGTAACAAAACATTACTTTGTGTATGTATACCCAAAAAATGTGTTCAACAGGCCAGCAAGCTATCGTTAGCATGTATCAAGTACCAAAATATGATATTGATGGTTACCTATAAAATTTGCAACAAAAACTACCTTATATGGTTAGCATGCTAACGGGTAGCATTCTATCAGTAGGAAAATATTTGACGCTAAGGTTTTACTAATTCCAAATTAGGTAAAAAACAAACTAGCATGCTATAAGTAGCATGCTAAAATGATAACGATAATTTGCATACCATAAGTACCAATATAAATTACTCTGCGATGTCTACCTGAAAAAATGTTTAAATAATGCTAGCATGCTAACAGTAGCATGCATCAAGTACCAACATATGACACTGGTGTTTACCTATATATTTTTTTTTTTTTAAAGTTTGCCTGCTAGCATTACAATGCTAAAAGGTAGCATTCATCAAGTACGAAAATGTTAGACACTGAAGTGTTTTTTTGCCAAATTAGGTAAAAATAGCTTAGCATGCTAAGCTAACTATATTATATATCAAATACCAAATAATATGACTGGGATGTATACCTAAAAATATGTTTTAAAAATGCTAGCATGCTAATGTTAACATGCATCAAGTACCAAAATATGATATGAAATTTGAGGGGAAAAAACTGGCCTACTCACATTACCATGCTAACAGGTAGCAATCTTTAAGTAGAATAATATTTGACGCTGAAGTGTATTCATGCCAAATTAGGTATATAAACTAGCATGCAAAAGTTAGCATACTAAAAGGCTAAATACAGTATATTATGCATTATTAAGTACCCAAATAAATGACTCTGCGGTGTATATGTTAAAAATGTTTAAATGATGCTAGGATGCTAACGTTAGCGTGGATCAAGTACCAAAATATGACACTGGTGTTTACCTGTAAAATTGATTTTAGAAAAGCTTGCCTGCTCGCATTAGCATGCTAACTGGTAGCACTCATCAAGACGCTGAAGTTTTTTTCTGCCAAACTAGATAAACTAGATAATATAGTTAGCATGCTATGCTAACTATATTATGCATCAAGTATCAAATAATATGACTCTAAGATGTATACCTAAAAAAAAAAATGCTATCATACTAATGTTAGCCTGCGATGAGGTAGCGACTTGTCCAGGGTGAAACCCAGCCTTCCGCCAGATTGTAGCTGAGATACGCGCCAGCGCCCCCCGCGACCCCAAAAGGGAATAAGCTGTAGAAAATGGATGGACTAATGTTAGCATGCATCAAGTACCAAAATATGACATTGGTGTCGACCTATGAAATTTAAATAAATAAATATATGGGTTGTACTTGTATAGCGCTTTTCTACCTTCAAGGTACTCAAAGCGCTTTGACACTACTTCCACATTTACCCATTCACACACACACATTCACACACTGATGGAGGGAGCTGCCATGCAAGGCGCCAACCAGCACCCATCAGGAGCAAGGGTGAAGTGTCTTGCTCAGGACACAACGGACGTGACGAGATTGGTACTAGGTGGGATTTGAACCAGGGACCCTCGGGTTGCGCACGGCCACTCTTCCACTGCGCCACACCGTCCCATTTGTGAAAGAAGCTGGCCTAAAACCATTAGCATGATAAAAAGTAGCATTCATGAGCGAACAAAATATATGAAAAACAAAAAAAAAACCTGGCACGATAATGTTAGCATGCCAAAATACTAGCTGTATCTGTCAAGTACAAAAATATATTCTGTAATGTATATACCTAAAACAAAATGTCAAATGCTAGCCTGCTAAGGTATCTAGAACTAAAATATGACACTAGTGTACATTTAAATGAAAAAAGATAGCATACTAGCTTAAGCATGCTAGCAGTTAGCATTCTTGAAGTAAAAAACGATTTTGCTAAAATTGCTCCTTTCAGAAAGAATATATATATATATATATATATATATATGTATATATACATTGATATGTATATATGTATATATGTGTGTATATGTATATACGTATATATGTGTGTTTGTATATATGTTTATTTACATGTATATATTTATATATTTGTAAATATGTATATGTATGTAAATATATATATGTGTATATATGTATGTATACATACTATATATACATATATATGTATGTATGTATATACATATATATATTTATGTATATATATATATATATATATATATATATATATATATATATATATATATATATATATATATATATATATATGTATATATATTGATATTATATTCTGATTCTGTATATATATATATATTCTATTATTATTATTATTATTTTTAAATATAGATGCTGCATAACAAGTACCTTCATTTGAGAAGCACTGGTAAATTATAAAGTATATTTGATTCAAATTTTTGGGACAAACGGTAGAAAATGGGCGGATGAAGGGCTTTTTACATAGAAAAAACAACAACATAAAAACACAAAAAATATGTTGTAATAGTTGTCCTTCGAAGAAAATCACATGACACGATCAAAAGAGTCCAAGATGAATTAAAAATATAATTTTATTTATGACAGCACGAAGAATGGGGGTTGGCGTGAGCGCGCCGGCAGCGTGCGCGCGCATGTCCATGTTAGCAGCGGTGGGACACAAGGAGGAGGAGGAAGAAGCCACGAAGGACCACACGACACTTTTAGCGAGAAAACTCACAATGACGCGCTTAAAAAGAGTCGTATCGCCGGGACGCCATGAAAGACTCGTGAAGAAGTAACGTGGTGACTTTTCTTCTCCGACCCGAGCTCAACTTTGTCCAACATGCAGAATGTTTCATCTCCCGGTAAGTCCCTGAACGCCTCTTGCTTCTTTTCAAACTCCCATTCAGTTAAAGGAAACTTCCGTTACACTTCTTTATCACACTTTCTAAGGACGCCTTTTGTCTGACTTTGTGCTCTTATTTGTGTTGTTGTTGTTGTTGTTGCCAGCTGTCAGCGGCACAGCTGTCGCCTTTTGTCCACTTCCATCGTGTTCGAAAGCCGAAGTCAAGAAGAAAGCTGACGTGACAAAAATCAAATGAAATAGAAACGCATTTCATGCCTTTAAGCTCCGTTGTGATCTTGCTGATTAGAAGAGGAGTCATTCATGCATCATACTGGACTCTGCGTGGGTGAAAGGTCAATAGATTGTGTGTGTGTGTGTGTGTGTGTGTGTGTGTAATATGAAGCAGTAGGATGCACAGATGTCACTACTTCCGGTCCAAAAGCAGTACAGTTTACACCAGGGGGGCCAAATTTGGTCTGCAGAGAGCCTTTTTCGGCCCAGCAATGAATGCATTCTTAAATATTATAAATATTAATTTATGTATATAAATACATATATATATTTATATATACACGTGTATATATATATATATATATATATAATATATATATATATATATATACATGTGTGTGTATATGTATATACAAAAATGTATATATCTGCGACTTGTCCGACTTGTCCAGGGTGTACCCCACCTACCGCCCTAATGCAGCTGACATAGGCTCCAGCGCCCCCCCCCCCACCCACACACATATATATATATATATACACATATATATGTATATATATACATATAAACATCTATACATACACACACATACATACATATATATGTATATATACATATATATATATATATATATATATAATGTATGTGTATGTATAGATGTATATATATACATATATGTGTATATATGTAGGAGTGTGTGTGTATATATATATATGTAGGTATGTGTGTATATATATGTGCGTGTATATATATATATGTATATATACACAAACATACATATATATATGTGTGAATACATACTTATGTTTGTGTGTATGTATATATATGTGTGTGTATATATATGTATATATATATATATATATATATATATATATATATAATGTGTGTGTGTGTGTGTATAAGTGTATATATATATATATATGTATGTGTGTCTGTATATATATGTGCTTGTATATATATATATATATATATATATATTTGTGTGTGTATTCATACATATGTTTGTGTGTATGTATATATATGTTTATATATATATATGTGTTTATTTATATATATATATATATTTATGTGTGTGTATTCATACATATGTTTGTGTGTATGTATATATATGTTTATATATATATATATATATATATATATATATATATATATATATATATATGTATATGTATATATATATATATATATATATATATATATATATATGTATGTATATGTATTTATGTGGGCTTCACGGTGGCAGAGGGGGTTAGTGTGTCTGCCTCACAATACAAACGTCCTGAGTAGTCCGGGTTCAATCCCGGGCTGGAGATCTTTCTGTGTGGAGTTTGCATGTCCTCCCCATGACTGCGTGGGTTCCCTCCGGGTACTCCGGCTTCCTCCCACTTCCAAAGACATGCAACTGGGGATAGGTTGATTGGCAACACTAAATTGGCCCTAGTGTGTGAATGTGGGTGTGAATGTTGTCTGTCTGTATGTGTTGGCCCTGCGTTGATGTGGCGACTTGTCCAGGGTGTATGCCGCCAAAGGGAATAAGCGGTAGGAAATGGATGGATGGATGTATATATATATATATATATATTAGGGGTGTAACGGTACGTGTATTTGTATTGATCCGTTTCAGTACGGGGGTTCCGGTTCGGTCCGGAGGAGTACCGAAAGAGTTCCACACGAACATATGAAGTAGCCGCCTATCCTAAAGTCTTAACAAGCTGCTCCTCTCAGTTCTGCCTCTGTGTCTGTCTGTACACAGCACCCAGCATTGTCCCTCCCACACAACCATCTGATTGGTTACAACCGTAACGGTAACAAGCCAATCAGCAGTGCGTATTCAGAGCGCATGTCGTCAGCGCTTCGGCGTCGAGCAGATAGGTCTTAAGCAGGAGAGCAACGGACTCTCCCCAAATTATACTAAACACTTCCAAGTCAACTACTTTCTAAACATCACTATGAGCCCATTGACCTTCTAGAAAATAACTGCAGCTCAGCTCACTCGCAGTCTTTGTTTGAGGTGAAGGCTAGTTAGCTTTTAGCGTAACATTAGCTCATTTTGCGGTGTGTGTGTGCGCGTATGTGTGTGTGTTACGGACAGTGTTGATTGAGGTGTGTTGAAGCAGCAAAAAAGGACATTATATTAAATGAAGAGTTTCTGTCTCCGATAGTGTATATAATAATGTAAGTGCATCATAAAGCCTACATGAACTCCATTGTGTTCAGGGATGAATAGTCTCTCCTATTGCTATTGTACTATTTTTTCAGCAATAGTTACATTAATCATTAGTAATGTAGCAGCCTGGTTTTAAATGGTAGGGTCCCTGCTATCACATGTTGATACAAATATAACATTTACATAATGAAAATTAACTACAGGCTTCCCCAATGCTGTAATAAATTAAGCATGATGAGTTGACTTGAAACTGTTTAATGTTGCACTTTTTATAGGTAGAAGAAAAGTTGTGTCATTTTATTTAATTTAAGCAACAACTTGAGGCAGTTTAATGTTGATTAACGTGGGCAGAATTATTATAGTGCTCCCAATGTTAAAAGGATCAATCCGTTGTTTACAAATTTGGTAAATAAATACCCCAAATATTTATATTTTGTTGTTTTCTTACTCTACCGAAAATGAACCGAACCGTGACCTCTAAACCGAGGTACGTACCGAACCGACATTTTTGTGTACCGTTACACCCCTTATATATATATATATATATATATATATATATATATATATATATATATATATATATATATATATATATATATATATATATATATATATGTATATGTATATATGTATATGCATATGTATATATATATGTATATGAGTGTATATACATACATAAAGTGCTATTATTTGAAGCAATCAAAGAGACTTGTTTTTTTTGGTATGATGTGCAGCTAGTTGATGCATTCAATGAGACTTGGCTTTTATAGTATTCAAGCAAGGGCTGGTTGATATGGCCTTTTATTAATATCTCAATATTTTTGGGCCATGTCACGATACACAATATATATCTCGATGCATATAATCACAGCAGTATGATGATTCTATGTGTCTTACATTACAACATTCTTACTTAATACTGCATTTATATATGCTCATTTTAAACTTTCATGCAGAGAGGAAAAACGCAACTAAGTCAATTGACCAAAACTGTATTTTTTAAACAGTTATTAAGCAGTGGCACAAACATTCATGTCATTTCAAAACGGAAAGTGCAAGATTGTCAAGAGACATTGTAAAACAAGCTATGAGTGCACTTTTTTGCATGATGTCACTAAGGTGACATATCAAACCAACACTAGATTACAGTTCACTTTTTGTACAGAACGCCACTACAATAGTTTAAAACAAATAAAGTGCACTTTTGTGCATGATGTCCCACAAGATATTTCAATAACTGTCAAATAAAAATGAGCTGCATAATAGGAAATGAAATAGCAGTGCTGCTACTTTTTGTAGCAACGCTTTTGCCACATAATTGCTCAACATATTCCCGCTTGAAGCCAAACCACCGCCAGACGATGCACCTCGGGAATTAATTCTTCCTTTATTTGTTATCAAATTGGCACCTTCTCTCTCTCGTATTACCACTTGCACCTCACCCTTAGCATCACAGCTAATGTTACCCATGTAGCTACCTCTCTGCGCGTGGAGGGCGTGTGACGTTGCACGCGTGACGTATGTAAGAAGGTGCGCTTGTTTTATGTCTCTGTAAGAAGGAGAGACAAGAAAGAGTGAGAAACGCATGTAGTCTAATACCAGCAGCTAAAAGCAACTGTGTGAGAACATATAATCAAATATTATGATACAGTCACTTTCTATATCGCACGGAGACAAACCCGCGATAAATGGAGTGTATCGATAGGCCCAGCCCTAATTCAAGCTGCTATGTGATGCATTCAATGAGACTTGGCTTTTATGGTTTTCAAGCTACTATTTGATGCATTCATTGAGACTTGGCTTTTATAGTGTTCAAGCTGCTATTTAATGCATTCAACGAGACTTGGCTTTTATCGTATTCAAGTTGCTATTTGATGTGCAATATTATGTGCAACTTTTTGATGCATTCAAGACACTTGTTTGTTATAATATTATGTGCAACCGTTATTTTAAGCATTCAATGAGACTATTTTTTGTCATATATAATTCACGCTACTATTTGATGCATTCAATGAGATTTGGTTTTTAGAACAGTCCATGCTACTATTTGATGCAGCGGTGGCCGCGCCCGGGAATCATTTTGGGGATTTAACCCCCAATTTCAACCCTTGATGCTGAGTGCCAAGCAGGGAAGTAATGGGTCCCATCTTTATAGTCTAGACCAGGGGTCTTAAACTCAATTCACCAGGGGGCCACTGGATGCAGAGCCTGGGTGAGGCTGGGCCACAAGAAAAGAAAATATTGCAGTGTCTCGGAAGAGTTAGATATTATGTGACTGAGCTGGCATGCAAAGGCAGTTCCTTGAAGGTTTATTGGCGCTCTGTACTTCTCCCTACGTCCGTGTACCACTCCGTACAGCAGCGCTTTGAAAAGTTATAAATTTTACATTTTGAAAATGATATGGGACATAGCGTGGCGCAGTGGGAGAGTGGCCGTGCGCAACCCGAGGGTCCCTTGTTCAATCTCCACCTAATACCAACCTCGTCATGTCCGTTGTGTCCTTGAGCAAGACTCTTCACCCTTCCTCCTGATGGGTGCTGGTTAGCGCCTTGCATGGCAGCTCCATCCATCAGTATGTGAATGTGTGTATGAATGGGTAAATGTGGAAGTAGTGTCAAAAGCGCTTCGAGTACCTTGAAGGTAGAAAGGCGCTATACAAGTACAACCCATTTATCATTTATTATTTATTTATACAAGATAATCTCCAATATTACATTTTCAAGCATTTATCGGACAATAATATCGGCAGTCCGATATTTATCGGACATCTCTACAAATAACGGTTTGAATTGGTCCATTTTATCGGGGATTGTTATTACTGATGGACAGGTGTCGCGGTGTGACTGCAGCCGGGCACGTAAGAAAACGCTCCATGGCAACATCTCTGTCGCTTCCACTCATTTGCCGCTTTTCCACTGATGCAGGGGTAGGCAACCCAGAACGTTGAAAAAAACAATTTTGGAGCCAAATAACACAACGCTGTCAAGCGCCACTCATATAAAACTCGCGGGCCGCTCTAACATGAGACTTTCCTATTAAGGTGGGGGCCGCAAAATACCGTCTCGTGGGCCGCAATTGGCCCGCGGGCCGTGTGTCTGGGACCCCTGGTCTAGACGTACCGATCTCAGGGTGGACACTCTAACCACAAGGCCACTCAGCAAGTTCTGTGCTACTATCTGATGCATTCAACGAGACTTGTTTTTGTTTTAGTTTTTTTACAGTATTCTATGCTATTATCTGAGGCATTCAATGAGACTTGTTTTTTACAATATTATATGCAACTAGGCACCACGGTGGGATAGGGGTTAGTGCGTCTGCCTCACAATACTGAGTAGTCCTGGGTTCAATCCCGGGGTCTCTGGATCTTTCTGTGTGGAGTTTGCATTTCATCCCTGTGGCTGCGTGGGTTCCCTCCGGGTATTCCGGCTTCCTCCCACCTCCAAAGTAATGCACCTGGGGATAGGTTGATTGGCAACACTAAATTGGCCCTAGTGTGTGAATGTGAGTGTGAATGAGGTGGCGACATGCCAGGGTGTACCCCGCCTTCCGCCCGATTGTAGCTGAGATATGCACCAGGGCCCCCCGCGACCCCAAAGGGAATAAGCGGTAGAAAATGGATGGACGGATATATGAAACTATATAATGCATTCAATGAGACTTGGTTTTTATTGGAGTCTATGCAACTATTGGACGCATTCAATGAGATCCATTTTTTTTACAGTATTCTGTGCAACCATTTGATGCATTCAATGAGACTTTTTTTTTGTAGGAGTCTGTGCAACTATTTGATGCATTCAATGAGAATCGTTTTTTACACTATTCTGTGCAACCATTTGATGCATTCATTGAGACTGGTAATTCACAGTATTATGTGCAACCATTTGATGCAGAGGGAAGTCTGGGTTTCCCTGCTTAGGCTGTTGCCCCCGCGACCCGACCTCGGATAAGCGGAAGAAGATGGATGGATGGATGGATGGCATTTGATGCATTCACTGAGACTTGTAATTTACACTATTATGTGCAACTATTTCATGCACTCGATGAGACTCGGATTTTACAGTATTTTATGCAACTCTCGGATGCATTCAACGAGTCTTGTTTTTTACAGTATTATGTGCAACTATTTGATGCATTCAATGAGACTTGTTTTTTATTTTTTTTCAGTATTCCATGCTGCTATCTGATGCATTCAATGAGACTTGGTATTTACAGAATTCTATGCTAATATAAGATGCATTCAACGAGTCTTGTTTTTTACAGTATTATGTGCAACAATTTGATGCATTCAATGAGACTTGGTTTTTGTACTATTCAAGATATTATTTGATGCATTCACCGAGACTCGGTTTTTACACTATTCTGTAGTACTATTTGATGCATTCAATGAGACTTGGTTTTTATAGTATTCAAGATACTATTTGAGGCGTTCAATGAGACTAGGTTTTTACACTATTCTGTGCAACTATTTGATGCATTCAATGAGATCCGTTTTTACAGTATTCTGTGCAACCATTTGATGCATTCAATGAGACTTGTTATTTACAGTATTATGTGAAGCACTCGATGAGACTCAGATTTTACAGTATTCTATGCAACTATCGGATCCATTCAACGAGTCTTGTTTTTTCCAGTATTATTATGTACAACTATTTCATGCATTCAATGAGACTTGTTTTTTTTTACAGTATTCTATGCTACTATCTGATGCGTTCAATGAGACTTGTTTTTTTACAGTATTATGTGCAACCATTTGATGCATTCAATGAGACTTGTTATTTACAGTATTATGTGCAACTATCTGATGCATTCAATGAGACTTGTTTTTTTTACAGTATTATGTGCAACCATTTGATGCATTCAATGAGACTTGTTATTTACAGTATTATGTGCAACTATTTCATGCATTCAATGAGACTTGTTTTTTTTACAGTATTCTATGCTACTATCTGATGCATTCAATGAGACTTGTTTTTTTACAGTATTATGTGCAACCATTTGATGCATTCAATGAGAATTGTTTTTTACAGTATTATGTGCAACTATTTCATGCATTCAATGAGACTTGTTTTTTTTACAGTATTATGTGCAACCATTTGATGCATTCAATGAGACTTGTTATTTACAGTATTATGTGCAACCATTTGATGCATTCAATGAGACTTGTTATCTACGGTATTATGTGCAACTTTGATGCACTCGATGAGACTCAGATTTTATAGTATTCTATGCAACTATCGGATGCATTCAACGAGTCTTGTTTTTTCCAGTATTATTATGTGCAACTATTTCATGCATTCAATGAGACTTGTTTTTTTTTACAGTATTCTATGCTACTATCTGATGCATTCGATGAGACTTGTTTTTTACAGTATTAGGTGCAACTATTTTATGCATTCAATGAGACGTTTTTTTATAGTATGCTTTAATACTATTTGATGCATTCAATGAGACTTGTTTTTTTATAGGAGTCTGTGCAACTATTTGATGCATTCAATGAGATTCGTTTTTTACAGTATTCTGTGCAACCAGTTGATGCATTCCATGAGACTTGTTATATATTTACAGTATTATGGGCAACTATTTGATGCATTCAATGAGACTTGGTATTTACAGTATTCTATGCTACTATCTGATGCATTCAACGAGTCTTGTTTTGTACAGTATTATGTGCAACTATTTGATGCATTCAATGAGACTTGTTTTTTATACTATTCAAGATATTTGATGCATTCAATGAGACTCGGTTTTTACACTATTCTGTAGTACTATTTGGTGCATTCAATGAGACTTGGTGTTTATGGTATTCAAGATACTATTTGAGGCATTCAATGAGACTCGATTTTTACACTATTCTGTGCAACTATTTGATGCATTCAATGAGATGTTTTTTTACAGTATTATGTGTAACTATTTGATGCATTCAAAGAGACTTGGTTTTTATAGTACTCTATGGTGCATTCAATGAGACTTGTTTTTTATAGTATTCTCTGCAACTATTTGATGCATTTAATACGACTTGTTTTTTTATATGCTACTATATGAAGTTTAAGAAGAAAATGCGTTTTATTTTTACAAATAATTTCCTCAATCAAAGCTGCTGTGCTCTGTATTATATGTAAAACTGGGGACGTTTCTGATCAGGATTTTATGGTGCTGATCCTGATACCGATCATCCATGAGTGAGATCACATGTACTAAGTGCATATAAGATGTATTTATAATAATAAGTGCATATAAGAAGTATTTATAATAATAATAAAATATAATAATTGTATATAATAACAAGTACATATAAGAAGTATACATAATACTAAGTGCATATAAGAAATATATATAATAAAAGTAATATAAGAAGTGTATATAATAAGTGCACATAAAATATATATTTAATTTGACATAATATAAGTTTATATAATAATAACAATAATAATAATAATAATAATAATATAAAGTTAATTTAAAGTTAAAGCACCAATTATTGTCTAACACACACGAGGTGAGGTGAGATTTTCCTCTGCATTTGACCCATAATATAAGAAGTATATATAATATTAAGTGCATATAAGAATATGTATAATAAAAATAAAATCAAAAGTTTATATAATAATAATATAAGAAGTATGTATAATATTAACTGCATATAAGAAGTATAACATAATAATACAAGTAGAAGTATATATTGTCATAATAATAATATAAGAAGTATGTATAATAATAAGTGCATATAAGAAATATAATAAGAAATAAAATAAGGAGTTTAATGATGAGTGTATACAAGAAGTAGTTATAATAGTAAGTGCAAAAAGAAGTATATATATATATAATAATAATAATAATCATAATAATAAAACAAAGTATGTATAATATAAGAAGTATATATTATAATAAGTGCGCATACGACGTGTATATATAATAATAATAATAAAAGAAATATATATAATAGGCGCATATAACAAATATATATAATACAAATAATATAAGAAGTTTATATGATAATTATATAAGAAGTATATATAATAAGTGTATATAAGAAATATATACTGTATAATAAAATAATAAAAGGAGTATATATAATACTAGGTGTATATAAGTAGTTATAATAATAAGTGCAAATTAGGAGTATATATAATAATAATAATAATGATATAAGAAATGTATATAATAATAAGTGCACATAAGAAGTAAATATAATAATAATAATATAAGAAGTGTATATATAATGTTAGGCGCATATAAGAAATATATCTAATTACATAATATAATTAGGAGTATATATAATAATAATAATATAAGAAGTGTATATAATAATAAGTGCACATAAGAAATATATATAATGATAATATAAGAAGTATATCTAATATTAGGTGCATATAAGAAATATATCTAATAAAATAATATAATACGTTTATATTATAATAACAATAACATAAGAAGTATATATAACACGTACGTATAAGAAATATTTATATTATTAAGTGCATATAAGAAATATGTAAAATAAAAATAATATAAGATGTTCAATAATAATAATAATAATAATAATAATATACAAAGTTGATATAATATTAAGTGCATAGAAGAATTATGCCCAACAAGAATAATGTAAAAAGTTTCCATCCATTCATCCATCCATCTTCTACCGCTGGTGCCTATCTCAGCTACAATCGGACGGAAGGCGGGGTACACCCTGGACAAGTCGCAACCACATCGCAGGGCCAACACAGATAGACAGACAACATTCACACTCACATTCACACACTAGGGCCAATTTAGTGTTGCCAATCAACCTATCCCCAGGTGCATGTCTTTGTATAAATAATACAAGAAGTTTAAATAATAATAATAATATGATAATTTTATATAATAATATAAGAAGTTTATATAATATTAAGTGCATATAATAAATATAGAAGAAAAATAAGTGTTCCATTCATGCAGTTGTCCTGCAGGCAACATCAGTCTTTTCTCTCACAGTATCATTCAAGGTCTTTCTCTCCCTCCCTTTTTTCTGTGTAATTCTACTCTTTTCTAGATCTGTCCCCCATCCCCCCTGCCACACACACACACACACACACACACACACACACACACACACACACACACACACACACACACACACACACACACACACACACATCACATGAAATATCTATTTTTTCCTCCACATGCTTATTTCTTCCACATGGGAAGCAGGCAGCCTCTATTTTGGTCTTTTCCTGGGGGTCAAAGGAGTGAACCATCATCTTGCCAATAATCCTCGTTTGTGTGACTTATTTCACCGTGGTGTTTATCGAATACGTGACACCAGGAATGGGATCGACTCTTTTGGCGACTAAAGGTTCTCACTCGGAATAACCGCACTTTGATAAAACTCACAAAAGCAAGTAGAAAAACAGCTGTAAATATGGACGTGTCTTCAACCAGCGTGATCACGTTTGTTGACTTTTTGGGCTGGTTGAATTTATGACTAGGGAAGGTTGTTTGGATCGTGTCGCATAAAAAAGCTCCAAAAAGGACATTACATGAGTTACTGGGATGAGGCGGCGACTTGTCCAGGGTGTTCGCCACCTTCTGCCCGAATGCAGCCGAGATAAGCTCCAGCAAACCCCCGTGACCCCAAAAGGGACAAGCGGTAGAAAATGGATGGATGGACTCACATTGTCCACAAGTTGGTGACAAATTGGCATCTATTTGACCGCCAGATATTTCAATTTCACATGCCTTTGTTTGCTTGTTGTTATTTGGTTTTATTATCACATTTCTGAGTCTCATTGGCAAGTATGACAATAAGTTCAAGATTCGATTCCCCACCTTTGCCATCCAAGATACCTCACTCTTGCTCCCAGTGCCGCTCACACTGGTGAACGGATGAATGAATGAATTGTTGTTTGGTGGTGGCTGGAGGGGCCGCAGGTGCAAATTGGCAGCTGTGGCTATAAGTGTAGCTTACCTGTCAGGCTTGCCACTGACAGTTTGTTTGTGTTTTTGTTTTTCCTCTGTGTGTGTTTAGTATTTCCTGTTTTTAGTTCCTGTCAGTGCTCTTATTTTGTCTGTTACCTGTTTTTTCCCCACTGTGCGCTGTTTCTTCTCAGCTGGGGCTGATTGGCACCTGGCCACACCTGGCGTCAATCAGCCCTCTTCTATTTGAGTCTGTTTTTGACCTCCAGTTAGTTGCTGGATTATTCTGTCAGAGTATGTTTGTGACGAACCCCAAGATGCAGAGAAGAAGGCAGGCATTTTGCAGGTAAACGTGATTTAATATAACACTAAGACAAAAACCGAACAAAAGGGTACAAACAAAAAGCGCTCACGAGGCGGATAAAAAACTTGGCTATGAACAAACAAAACTGGAAGCAGGAAACAAAAGACAGTAAGCTACAAATAGTAAAACAAGAACAAAACCAAAAGGGTGCAAACAAAAAGCGTGCACGAGGCGGATAACAAACTTGGCTATGAACAAACAAACTTGGAAGCAGGGAACAAAAGACTGCAAGCTACAAACCGCTACCAAATATATCTTACCGCAAAGCTGCATTGACACGACACGACAGGTAACAACGACAAGAGCGACATCGTTCTCACAGTCATCATTGTCACCAACGTCCCACTGGGTGTGAGTTTTCCTTGCCCTTATGTGGGCCTACCGAGGATGTCATAGTGGTTTGTGTTGTGGTTTGTGCAGCCCTTTGAGACACTAGTGATTTAGGGCTATATAAGTAAACATTGATTGATTGATTGACATGTTCTCCCCGTGAATGCGTGGGTTCCCTCCGGGTACTCCGGCTTCCTCCCACTTCCAAAGACATGCACCTGGGGATAGGTTGATTGGCAACACTAAATTGGCCCTAGTGTGTGAATGTGAGTGTGAATGTTGTCTATCTGTGTTGGCCCTGCGATGAGGTGGCGACTTGTCCAGGGTCTACCCTGCCTTCCGCCCGATTGTAGCTGAGATAGGCGCCAGCGCCCCCCGCGACCCCGAAAGGGAATAAGCGGTAGAAAATGGATGGATGGATGGATTGACATGACAATAATCCCGCAACTGACTGGAGGACAAAAACAGACTCAAATAGAATTGGGCTGATTGACACCGGGTGTGGCCGCAGCTGAGGAGAAACAGCGCACAGGGGGAAAAAAACAGGAAACAGACAAAATAAGAGCACTGACAGGAACTAAAAACAGGAAATACTAAACACACTCAGAGGAAAATCTAAAACACAAACAAACTGTCAGTGGCAAGCCTGACATTACCACCACCAACATGTGAATGTGGAGTGAATGAATGATGGCTTCTCACTTCTCTGTTTAAGTAGTTAGAGTGTCCAGAAAAGTGCTATATAAATCTAATCCATTATTATTATTATTTTGAAGCTACATTAAGTGGTAGTGTACAGTTTATGGTGTTTTGGTTTTTGTTGCGCCCTTTTATGTGTTAATACTGTAAGTACTGTATTTATCACGCACTGGCTGTTTACTTGCAACGTGCATCTTTGTTGTAGTATTTTTTTTTTATAAAACCAATTTGGAGGTGTTGAAATCGCCATGTAAAATCGCTAATGCTAACTCATAAGAGCAGTTTTATCGGAGGTGCAGCAAATACCCTTGGTGATGTTTCTAGCTGTTCCGCTCCGATGCATTGTCCTCCATTACGAGGTGAGGACAATATCAAGAGAACATTGAAGTTAATGTGCCGCTCTGCACTTTTTTTCTCTCACGCACGATTGGTCTCAGGCTGGCAGCTTCATGGAGCCTGAAATAAGTCTGGAAATAATGACAAACTCAACTCCTCGGCTCTTTTAGCTGCGCTTTGCTTATTTCTTTTCCCCAGCTCGACATACATTTTCTCCCACGTTGCCAACGTTGGCTGTGTTGGAATGTGTGAACCACTAAAACCTGCATATACAAATCTCATTGAACACAATAAGCTCTTAAAAATAAAGAATATGTAAGAAATGCTTCATAAAGTGTAAGAAAATAGTGCACAGTGTGAATATGTAAACATAGAGAAGAACTATTTTCTTCAGATTTATTGCAAGGAAATAACGGCTGTGCAACATTAATTTGCCCTGTCCTTATATAACTATGGAAATAATTTCTTGTATTGCAGTAATTGTTAAAATATTATTATATCAATAATTATTGGCATTTTTTATGACCTATGGAAAATAAGGAGCAGGAGAAATATAGATTTTATTTGATTGTAATTTCCTGTGATTATAATCCCTCAGCTATTAAGGCAGAAATGAAATGTCAACACAAACAATGTCAACAAAATATTAAAATCCCGTTGAACTCTTAACAATAATCTCTTAAAATGAAGGAATATGTAAGAAATGCTTCATAAAGTGTGTGAAAATGTAAACATGGAGAAACCTGAGAAGAACTACTTTCTGCAGGTTTAGTGGCAGGAAGTTACAGCTGTGCTCTAAAGGGTGAGCTAAGGTGGGGTGGTATTGGCTTTCTTCCCACCAAGAAGAACAACAACATGATCACACTTTTTATTGATACCGATCCCCTGTCTTTCGCGACACATATTGATATCTTTTTATCGCCCTGCCTTAAATGTAAAATACGAAAAAGTCCCTTGCATTCTTGGTGACCCTCAGAGGAGAAAGTCTATCCATCCATCCATCCATCTATCTATCTATCTATCTATCTATCTATCTATCTATCTATCTATCTATCTATCTATCTATCTATCTATCTATCTATCTATCTATCTATCTATCTATCTATCTATCTATCTATCTATCTATCTATCTATCTATCTATCTATCTATCTATCTATCTATCTATCTAAACATCTAGGAACTGAGGAAACTAATTATTGAAGCTTTGAAACTGGAATTCTTTCCCATTCTTGTTTTATGTAGAGCTTCAGTCGTTCAACAGTTCGGAGTCTCCGCTGTCGTATTTTACGCTTCATATTGCACCACACATTTTGGATGGGAGACAGGTCCGAACTGCAGGCCAAGAAAGTACCCCACTCTTTTTTTTTTTTAATGAAGCCACGCTGTTGTAACACTTGTCTTGCTGAAATAAGCAGGGGCGTCCATGGTAACGTTGCTTGGATGACAACATATGTTGCTCCAAAACCTGTATGGACCTTTCAGCATTAATGGTGCCTTCACAGATGTGTAAATTACCCATGCCTTGGGCACGATTACACCCCCATACCATCACAGATGCTGACTTTTGCGCCTATAACAATCCGAGTGGTTATTTTCCTCTTTGTTCTGGAGGACACCACGTCCTCAGTTTCCGAATATAATTGGAAATGTGGACTCGACAGACCACAGAACACCTTTGCACTTTGCATCAGTCCATCTTAGTTGAGCTCGGGCACAGCCAAGCCGGCGGCGTTTCAGGATATTGTTGATAAATGGGTTTGGCTTTGCATAGTAGAGTTTTAACTTGCACTTACAGATGTAGCGACCAACTGTAGTTACTGACAGTGGTTTTATGAAGTGTTCCTGAGCCCATGTGGAGATATCTTTTACACACTGTCAGTTTTTGATGCAGTACCGCCCGAGGGATCAAAAGTCCATACTATCATCGCTTACATACAGTGATTTCTCCAGATTCTCTTAACTTTTTGATGATTTTACGGACCGTAGATGGTAAAATCCCTAAATTCCTTGGAATAGCTCGTTGAGAAATGTTGTTCTAAAACTGTTCGATAATTTGCTTACAAAGTGGTGACCCTCACCCCATCCTTGTTTGTGAATGACTTAGCATTTCATGGAAGCTGCTTTTATACCCAATTATGGCACCCACCTGTTCCCAATGAGCCTGCACACCTGTGGGATGTTCCATATAAGTGTTTGATGAGCATTCCTCAACTTTATCAGTATTTATTGCCACCTTTCCCAACTTCTTTGTCACGTGTTGCTGGCATCAAATTCTAAAGTTAATGATTATTTGCAAAAAGAAAATGTTTATGAGTTTGAACATCAAATATGTTGTCTTTGTAGCATATTCAACTGAATATGGGTTGAAAATGATTTATTCCGTTTATATTTACATCTAACACAATTTCCTAACTCATATGGAAAAGGGGTTTGTATTCATATACAAATAAAAACATGTTTATATTTAGTACTTTTTTCTCCTGTTTTCCCCCCCATCGGTACTAAAAAGTATTAATAATCATGGATATTGACCAAAATGAAAAAGAAAATACAAAAAATAAACTAAAGATTAATAAAAATATAACTTTTAATTTTTTTCCCACTCTTTCTTTTTTCCACCGGCTATAAAAAGAATCAATAATTATTATTGACCGAAATCAAAAAGTAAATTAAAAATATAAATTAAAGATAAATAAAAATACAACATTTTAATTATATTTATATACCATATGTGTACATATACAAATAAAACCATGAAAATGTTTACATTTCATACTTTTTTCTCCTGTTCTTTTTTCCATTGGTAATAAAGAGTATCAATAATTATGGATATCGACCGAAATAAAAGAGAAAATACAAAAAATAAATTAAAGGTGAATAAAAATACTTAATTTTAAATGTATATGTATCCCATACATATAAATATACAAATACAATTGTTTACATTTAATACTTTTTTCTCCTGTTTTTTCCCCATTGGTAATAAAAAGTATCCATAATTATGGATATTGACCAAAATATAAAAGAATATACACATTTTTTTTCTAGATATATAGAAATAGAACATTTTAAATATATAGGTACACCATACGTATAAATATACAAATAAAATAAAAATGTTTACATTTAATTTTTTTTACCCTCTTTCTTTTTTCCATCGGTTATAAAAAGTATCAATAATAATGGATATTGACTGAAATGAAAAAGAAAATACAAAAAATAAATTAGCGATAAATAAAAATAATCACATTTTAAATATATAGGTTTACAATATGTATAGATAGATAGATAGTACTTTATTGATTCCTTCAGGATAGTTCCATCAGGAAAATTAAAAATATACAAAGAAAAACATAAACATGTTTACATTTAATACTTTTTTCTTCTGTTTTTTCCCCTATTTGTAATAAAAAGTATCAATAATTATGGATATCGACCGAACAGGAAAAGAAAATACAAAACATAAATTAAATATTAATCAAAAATATTAAATTTTGAATATATATGTATACAATATGAATACATATGCAAATAAAAATTTTTACACTTAATACTTTTTTCTCCTGTTTTTCCTCCAATCGGTAATAAAAAGTATTAATTATGGATATCGACCAAAATAAAAAAGAAAACACAAAAAATAAATTAAAGATACATAAAAATTTAACATTTTAAACGTATATGTACACCATATGTATAAATATACAAATAAAATAAAAAAAAGTTTACATTTGATATTTTTTCCCCCTCTTTCTTTTTTCCATTGGTACTAAAACGTATCAATAACTATGGATATTCAACGAAATGAAAAAAAAATACAAAACATAAATTAAAGATAAATAAAAATATAACATTTAAAATATATCTATACCATATGTATAAATATACAAAAAAAAAAAAAGTTTTTACAATAAAAACATTTTTTCTCGTATTTTGTTTTTCCGTTGGTAATACAAAGTATCAATAATTATGGATATCAACCAATATAAAACACTGATATCGAGATGCAATTTTCCACTATAGTACCAACTGCCAAAAGTGCTAACATCTAACACACACACACACACGCACACACACACACACACACACACACACACACACACACACACACACACACACACACACACACACACACACACACACGTACACACACACCCACTCCTCCATCTTCCTGCCATTCAGGTCGCCCAGTGAGCCAGCATGAGTCACTTCCTGGTCTTCCCAGAGGCTGAAGGCTCCTTTCTACGCCGGCCCGAGTGTCACGTTGATTCAGCTCACAGAGGTCATGTGACCATCCCGCCGCCGCAAAGACGAGACGTGGTGCGACGTGACAGATCACTCCTCTGACACAGCGTTGGTTCCATTTTCTCTCCGGCCTACATGTCTTCCCGTGGGAAGTTCTGGACTCGGCGTCGTGGACCATAAATGCGTGCGAGGAGTGGTTGTAGACTTTGTTGCAGGTGATCATTAATCACCACACACACACACACACACACACACACACACACACACGCACACGCGCACGCGCAGGGAAATCTGATTTTTAAAATCCACATTCTGCTTCTCCCCGTGAGACAGAAGATAGAATTTCCGTCTCCAAGTGGAGGCAAAGCAGCAGCTTTGACACACATTCAGCTGCAGTGTTCATGAAAAGAACAATAGGTGCTTTATAACATCTACACAGCCATAAATGAGTCAGAAAGTCTTAATTCACACTTTTACTGCTGGGAATTTGGTTAAAAAAAGGCGATTTTTGACTTTTTTTACATACAGTGGGGCAAAAAAGTATTTAGTCAGCCACCGGTTGTGCAAGTTATCCCACTTAAAATGATGACAGAGGTCTGTAATTTTCATCATAGGTACACTTCAACTGTGAGAGACAGAATGTTGAGAAAAAAAATTGAGTAATTCACATTAAAGAATTTATTTGTAAATTATGGTGGAAAATAAGTATTTGGTCAACCATTCAAAGTTCTCACTGATGGAAGGAGGTTTTGGCTCAAAATCTCACGATACATGGCCCCATTCATTCTTTCCTTAACACGGATCAATCGTCTTGTCCCCTTAGCAGAAAAACAGCCCCATGCTTCACAGTAGGTATGGTGTTCTTGGGATGCAACTCAGTATTCTTCTTCCTCCAAACACGACGAGTTGAGTTTATACCAA
>NC_084616.1:19949668-19962168 GCF_033978795.1 Nerophis ophidion | reverse complement strand
ATCTCACTAAAACACTATTAAAACAATAAGCAGAAAAGGGATCTTCCAGAATTATCCTAGTAAATGTGTCCAATTACATCTGAAACGGTCCCACGGCCTGTAGACGTCGCTTAGTTTTTTTGTTTGTTTTTGTTTTTGTGCTTCACTCTAACTTTCCTCATCCACGAATCATTCATCCTCGCTCAAATTCATGGGGAAATTATCGCTTTCTCTGTCCGAATAGCTCTTACTGCTGGAGGCTCACATTATAAACAATGTGAGGATGTGAGGAGCCCTCACACCGGTGACGTCACGCGCACATCGTCTGCTACTTCCGGTAAAGGCAAGGCTTTTTTATTAGCGACCAAAAGTGGCGAACTTTATCGTCGATGTTCTCTACTAAATCCTTTCAGCAAAAAAATGGCAATATCCCGAAATGATTAAGTATGACACATAGAATGGACCTGCTATCCCCGTTTAAAGGCCTACTGAAATGAGATTTTCTTATTTTCACGGGGATAGCAGGTCCATTCTATGTGTCATACTTGATCATTTCGAGATATTGCCATATTTTTGCTGAAAGGATTTAGTAGAGAACATCGACGATAAAGTTCGCAACTTTTGGTGCTGATAACAAAGCCTCGTCTTTATCGGAAGTCGCAGACAATGACGTCACCGGTGTGAGGGCTCCTCACGTCCTCACATTGTTTTTAATGTGAGCCTCCAGCAGCAAGAGCTCTTCGGACCGAGAAAATTACAATTTCCCCATTAATTTGAGCGAGGATGAAAGATTCGTGGATGAGGAAAGTTAGAGTGAAGCACATTAAAAAAAAAAACGCGATGGCTCCAGGTGGAGGCAGTGGAACTGTTTCAAATGTCATTAGACACATTTACTAGGATAATTCTGGAAGATTTAAAATTGCAATTTAGTAAATTAAACCGGCCGTATGAGCATGTGTTGCAATGTTAATATTTCATCATTGATATATAAACTATCAGACTGCGTGGTCGGTAGTAGTGGGTTTTAGTAGGCCTTTAAATAAGAAAATCTCATTTGAGTAGGCCTTTAACGGGCTGCATGTGGCCCCCGGGCCTTAATTTGCCCAGGTCTGGTATAGCGTCTTACATATTAGAAACGCGTGGACATGGCTCCATAAACTAATAATATTTCCAGTTGTCGCTCCAGAAGGAGAAATAGTTTCAACTGGAAGAGACGACATGTTTGCTTTGAGGATGTTTCTGCTCTAAGTAGTCCTTCCTGCACAAAGTGTTTATGCTGGACCTCTGTGAGCTCATTGGAGGGTCCACCAGGCGTGCGCGCGCACACACACACACACACACACACACACACACACATTAGAAGGAAGTGACCTAGTTTTTCCTAAATGGTAGCAACTGTTGCAGACGGTCTGACGGTCACGCCGTAAAGGACTGATACGTCAGATGCTAAGTGTTAGCGTGAATGAACAGTTTTATCACGGTCATGGTTGCGCAATAGAGACGATAAGCGATAGAAATGATATAATTTTGGCCGCCGATAGAGCTAATGATACCAACGTGCCCTGAACGGCGCCAAAGTATCCGAATCCATGGTTTTGTAGGAGTAAAAAGTTAGGCTAAAACGTTAGCACGAGACGTTGGCATACTTCAAAGATGGCGGCATGTATCAAAAATCATAATTTGATGTGTCCCAAAAATTTGAGAGCGACGAGCGGACGCAATGTAATGTCCCCGCTAGTGCTAGCGGCTAACGTCCCTCCACAGTGCGAAGCCGCTTCTAAGTCAAAAATCGTATTATTTATGATGATTATGTACCATAACTTCCTGTGATGTTGTGTGTAGGGGTGTAACGGTACACAAAAATTTCGGTTCGGTACATACCTTGGTTTAGAGGTCAGGATTCGGTTTATTTTCGGTACAGTAAGAAAACAACAAAATATAAATTTTTTGGTTATTTATTTACCAAATTTGTAAACAATGGCTTTATCCTTTTAACATTGGGAACACTATAATAATTCCGCCCATGTTAATCAACATTAAACTTCCTCAAGTTGTTGCTTTGATTAAATAAAATTACAAAACCTTTCTTCTACATATAAAAAGTGCAACATTAAACAGTTTCAAGTCAACTCATCATGCTTAATTTATTACAGCATTTGGGAAGCCTGTAGTTTACTTTTATTATGGAAATGTTATATTTTTGTCAACATGTGATAGCAGGGACACTGCCATTCAAAACTAGGCTGCTACATTACTAGTGATTAATATAACTATAGCTGAAAAAATAGTACAATAGCAATAGGAGAGACTATTCATCCCTGAACACCATGGACTTCATGTTAGTTCATGTGAAATAACAGACAGACAGGGCTTTGCTGCCCCTAACACACACACAGCAAAATGAGCTAACGTTACACTATAAGCGAATTAGCCTTCACCTCAAGCCAGAACTGCGAGCGAGCTGAGCTGCAGTTTAAGTCTCTAGAAGATCAACAGGCTCATAGTGACTGGGAAGTGTTTGTTATAATTTGGGGAGAGTACGATGTCCGCTGCTAAACACATATCTGCTCGACGCTGAAGCTTGACATCTATTCGGAATACGCACTGCTGATTGGCTGTTACATCGCTCTGAATACACACTGCTGATTGGCTTTGTATGTAACCAATCAGATGGTTGTGTGGGCGGGACAATGCTGGGTGCTCAGACAGAGGCAGAAAGCAGAGCATCTTAAGGCTTTAGCTTACAAACTCGTTCGATACACCTCCGAACCGGACCGAACCCCCCGTACCGAAACGGTTCAATACAAATACACGTACCGTTACACCCCTGGTTGTGTGTCAGCTATCCATCCATCCATCCATTTTTTACCGCTTGTCCCTTTCGGGGTCCCAGGGGGTGCTGGAGCCTATCTCAGCTGCATTCAGGCGGAGGGCGGCGTACACCCTGGACAAGTCGCCACCTCATCACAGGGCCACCACAGATAGACAACATTCACAAATTAGGGGCCCATTTTAGTGTTGCCAATCAACCTATCCCCAGGTGCATGTCTTTGGAGGTGGGAGGAAGCCGGAGTACCCGGAGGGAACCCACGCAGTCACGGGGAGAACATGCAACCCCCACACAGAAAGATCCCGAGCCCAGGATTGAACCCAGGACCTTCGTATTGTGAGGCACATGCACTAACCCCTGGTCCATCGTGCTACCCATATTTATTGATATTATTATTCATGATTGTCCAGGGTGTACCCCACCAACCGCCCGACTGCAGCTGAGATAGCGCCCCCGAAAAGGACAAGCGGTAGAAAAACGGATGGATGGTTGGATAATGACCATGTACAATAAACCGTTGTGTCATTTGCGCGAGACATTTTTTTACACTTATAAGTGTAGCGTTGTGTAACTATATCCAGGAATCAAACCGAGACCGTGGTCATATATTTTTCTGTGTTGTTATATTGTATGTTTTCATATATTTCATATTGTCATATATTATAAATTGTCACAAATTACATATTGTCATATAGTATATATCATTTATTGGCATGTATTATATATTATCATACATTACATATTGTTTATTGTCATATATTTTCATATATATTGTCATAGAGTGCATATTGTCATATATTGCATATTGTTTATTGTCATATATTGTAATATTTTATATATTGTTTATTGTCATATATTGAGTATAAATCATACTTTATATATTGCCATATATTACATATTTATTGTCATGTGATGTATATATTGTCATATATTATATCTTTTTAATTTTCATATATATCATATATTGTCATGTATTATATATTGTTTATCGTCATATATTATATATTGTCGTATTTTATATATTGCCATATATTATAAATTGTTTACTGTCATATATTGTATATTTTCATATATTGTCATTTTATGTTGCCATATATTATTTTTATCTATTTGTCATTTATTGTATATTGTCATATAGTATATATTGTCATATAATTGATATTTTCATATATTATATATTGTTTATTGTCATATATTGTATATTTTCCTATATTTTCATATTTTGTATATTGTTTGTCATATATTATATACTGTCATACATTATATATTATCATATTTTATATATTTTTACTGTCATTTATTATATATCGTCATATATTATATATTGTTTATTGTCATATATTACATATTATATTTTGTATATTGTTTACTGTCATATATTGTCATATATATTGTCCTAAATTATATATTGTTTATTGTCATATATTACATATTGTCATATATTATAATTGTCAGATATTATATATTGTCATATAATTGATATTTCCATATATTATATATTGTTTGTCATATATCATATATTTTCATATATTGTCATATTTTGTATATTGTTTGTCATATACATTGTCATATATTATATGTTATCATATTTTATATATTTTTACAGTCATATATTGTCATATATTATATATTGTTCATGTAATATATTGTCATATATTAGATATCATATTTTAAATATTGTTTACTGTCATATATTTTCATATTTTTTTGATATATTACATACTGTTTATTGTCATATATTATATACTGTCATATTTTATACATTTTTTATTGTCATATATTATATATTGTCATATATTATATATTATAATATTTTATATATAGTGCTTAATGTCATATATTATATATTGTCATATACTGTCATGTATTATGTATTGTTTATTGTCATATACATTGTCATATATTATATATAATATTTTATATATTGTTTACTGTCATATATATTGTCATATATTATATATTGTTTATTGTCATATATATTGTCGTATTTTATATATTGCCATATATTATATATTGTTTACTATTGTATATTGTCATATTTTATATATTGCCATACATTATTTTATTTATTTATTGTCATATATTGTATATTGTCATATTATAATTGTCATATATTATATATTGTCATATAATTGATATATCCATACATGATCTTTTTTTTATTGTCATATATTTTCATATATTGTCAAATTTTACATATTGTTTATTCTCATATATTTTCATATATTATATATTATAATATTTTATATATTTTTTACTGTCATATATTGTCATATATCATGTATTGTTTATTGTCATATATTACACCTTGTCATATTTTATATATTGTTTACTGTCATATATTGTCATATAATTATATATTGTCATATATGTTATATTGTTTATTGTCATATATTATTTATAGTCATATTATACATTGTCAAATATTATATATTGTCATATTGTATGTATTGTTTATCGTCATACATGTCAATATAATGACAACATAATATTACATATTGCTGGACCATATTTTCCAACATCTGACATCCACAATAGTTGTTGAAATATAACTTTTCAGCCCCAAAACACTCCTGGTGTGAGACACTAATGTGGCCAGCAGAGGGCAGTATAGTTCCATGTTGTTGTGGGACTCCTCATGAGTTCATCACAAGACCATTCATCCTCCAAATGTGAATCACTTAGTGATCATCACCTCCACGACTGGACTTTGTCTTCACCTGACCTTCACACTAAATGAACTAATGATTGACCCTCCTTTTTCTATCCCATAATAGTCCCAGTCATTTCTCCTGAAACATTGCATCCCATAAATAGTCCCGGTCACGTCTCCTGAAATATTGTTCTGTGCTGTAACCTCAATTGACTTTGTTGAAATAAATGTCAAGTGACTTCTACTTTAGTCTCCATTAATGTCCATGTCAAAGGTTTCAACCTCACAACCTCTTTGTGCTCAACAATGTCCAACGTGGCTCCTGGAAAAACACAGTGAAGGTCAAGTTATGTCCAATCTTATCAACCTTTTCACCCTGGGCGGCACGCTGACTAAGGAAAACATTGCGGCGCCTGTTTTGACTGATTTTGATACATATGGTATCGCGATGCATATGGTGTCGCGATGCATATGGTATCGTGATGCATATGTTATTGTCATACATATAGTATTGCGATTCATATGGTATTGCGATACATATGGTATCTTGATACATATAGTATCGTGAAACATGATATCGCGATACATATGGTATTGCGATGCATATGGTATTGTGATACATATGGTATCATGATATATATGGTATTGTGATCATATGGTATCGCGATACATATAGTATTGTGATGCATATAGTATTGTGATACATATGGTATCGTGATGCATGTAGTATTGTGATACTTATGGTATTTTGATGCATATGGTATTGTGATACCATATCTTGTGATACATATAGTGCCTTGATACGTATGTTATTGCGATACATATGGTATCGCGAAACATGATATCGCGATACTGATGGTATTGCGATGAATATTGTATTGTGATACATATGGTATTGTGATACAACTGGTATGATGCATATAGTATTGTGATACATATGGTATTGCAATGCATATGGTATTGTGATAAAGATGGTATCTTGATACGTATGGTATTGCGATACATATGGTATCTTGATACAGGATATTGTGATACATATAGTATTGCGATGCACATAGCATTGTGATACATATGGTGTCATGATGTATGGTATCTTGATACATATGGTATCGTGAAACATGATATCGCGATACTTATGGTATTGCGATGTATATTGTATTGTGATACATATGGTATTGTGATACAACTGGTATCATGATGCATATAGTATTGTGATACATATGGTATTGCAATGCATATGGTATTGTGATAAATATGGTATCTTGATACGTATGGTATTGCGATACATATGGTATCGTGAAACATGATATCGTAATACATATGGTATTGCGATGCATATAGTATTGTGAAACATATGGTATCGTGATGTATATGGTATCATGATGTATATGGTATCGTGATGCATATGGTATTGTGATACATATGGTATCTTGATAAGTATGGTATTGCGATACATATGGTATCTTGATACATATGGTATAGCGAAACATGATATCGCGATACATATGGTATTGCGATGCATACAGTATTGTGATACATATGGTATCGTGATGTTTATGGCATCACAATATGTATGTTATTGTGATGCATATGGTATCGCGATACATATAGTATTGTGATGCATATAGTATTGTGGTACATATGGTATCATGATGCATATAGTATTGTGATACTTATGGTATTTCGATGCATGTGGTATCATGATACCATATCTTGTGATACATATAGTATCTTGATACGTATGGTATTGCGATACATTTGGTATCTTGATACATATGGTATCGCAAAACATGATATCGCGATACATATGGTATCATATCTTGTGATACATATAGTATCTTGATACGTATGGTATTGCGATACATTTGGTATCTTGATACATATGGTATCGCAAAACATGATATCGCGATACATATGGTATTGCGATGTATATTGTATTGTGATACATAGGGTATCATCATGTATATGGTATCGTGATACATATGGTATTGTGATGCATATGGTATCGTGATACATATGGTATTGTGATACAACTGGTATCATGATGCATATAGTATTGTGCTACATATGGTATTGTGATGCATATGGTATTGTGAAAAATATGGTATCTTGATACATATGGTATTGTGATACATATGGTATCGTGAAACAGGATATCGCGATACATATGGTATTGCGATGCATATAGCATTGTGATACATATGGTGTCGTGATATATATGGTATTGTGATGCCAATGGTATCGCGATACACATGGTATTGTGATACATATGGTATTGCAATGCTTTTGGTATTGCGATGCATGTAGTATTTTGATACATATGGTATCTTGATACATATGGTATCGCGGTACATATTGTAATAAATATAGTATTGTGATACATATAGTATTGCGATTGATACATATGGCATATTGATATAGTATTGTGATACATATTGGATCTTGATACACGTGGTATCTTAATACATATGTTATCGTGATACATATGGTATCTTGATGCATACGGTATTGTAATACATATGGTATCACACTATATTTGGTATCGTGATGCATATAGTACCGCGATACATACGGTATATTGATATGGTATCGTGATACATATGGCATCGTGATGCATATGTTTTTTTTTTTACTACATATGGTATCTTGATACATATGGTATCTTATTGCTTAGGGTATTGTGATGTATCGTGATACATATGGAATCGTGACGTCTATAGTATTTTGTAATACATCTAGTATTGTGATACATATTGCATCTTGATACATATGGTATCTTAATACTTATGGTATCGTGATACATATGGTATCTTAATGCTTATAGTATTGTGATACTTTTGGTATATTGATACATATGGTATCGTGAAACATGATATCGCAATACATATGTATTGCGATGCATATAGTATTGCGATATATATATTGTGATGCATATGGTATTGTGATACATATGGTATCATGATGCATATAGTATTGTGATACATATGGTATTGCGATGAATATGGTATTGTGATACATATGGTATTTTGATACATATGGTATATTAATGCATATGGTACCTTGATACATAAAGTATCATAATACATATAGTATCGTGATACATATAGTATTGTGATATATATGGGTTTGCGATACATATGGTATATTGATATGGTATAGTGATACATATTGCATTTTGATACATATGGTATCTTAATACTAGTGGTAATGTGATACACATGGTATCTTGATGCATACGGTATTGTGATACATATGGTATCACGATATATGTGTATCGTGATGCATATAGTATCGCGATACATATGGTATATTGATATGGTATCGTGATACAGTACATATGGCATCGTGATGCATATGGTATCGCGATGCATATGTTTTCATACTACATATGGTATCTTGTGACATTTGGTATCTTGATGCGTAGGGTATTGTGATACATATGGTATCATGATGCATATAGTATTGTGATACATTTGGTATCGTGATGCATATATTATTGTGATATATATGTTATCGTGATGCATATTGTATTGTGATACATACTGTATCATAATACATATAGCATCTTGATGCATATGGTATTGTGATACATATGGTATCTTAATACATATGGTATCATGACACATATAGTATTGCCATACATATGGTATTGTAATGTGTATGGTGTCATGATACATATGGTATTGTGATGCATATAGTATTGTGATACATACTGTATCGTAATACATATAGTATCGTGATACATATTGCATCTTGATGCATATGGTTTTGTGATACATATGGTATCATGATACATATAGTGTTGCCATACATATGGTATTGTGATGTATTTGGTGTCATGATACATATGGTATCGTGGTGTTTATGGTATTTTTATGCATTTGGTATCTTAATGCAAATGATATTGTGACACTTATGGTGTTGCGATACATATGGTATAGTGATGTTTTCCCTACAAAACCTACAAAATAAAAGACTTTATGATCCAAATGCGACTAGCTTGTGTGCTATTGTTTACTTAGCTGTTGTGTAGCTGCTGGTAGCCTACAGCCTCGCATGTTGACTTTTTCTAAATGAATTTGTCGCTGCAGTATTACAACTTGTCCACAAGTGATGTTTCCCCAACAAAAACGACAAAATAAAAGACTATATGGTTCATGAATTTTGTGAGTTTCAACGTGGGTGTGAGCTAAAAAAAAATCAGATCCAGGAAGTGATGACACGGGTGCACTGGTAGCATGCGTTAGCTTTTTGGCGTGCCATCATCTCGTCACCCAACAAATCTCTTGTCCATCCTGTCACTTTTTCATCCTGGCCGGGTGCCCTGCGCCACAGCTCTCATCGCCCATCGCTGTGAGACCCTGAGCCTGATGAGGAGATGAGAGCCACATCCACACAGATGGATCCTCTTCCTGCGCTCCGGATTATCTCAGTGCAGGCTTTCTTTCTCTCTCTCTCGCTAACAAGCGCTTGTCTTGATTGTGCTCAAAGGAGGTCACAAACAACAACCACAACACAACAATCACTCAGTGTTTGCGTGTGTGTGCGCGCCTCACAAAACACTTGTCTCTCCAAGTTCCACCAAAATAACCAACATTAAATTACAGTGGCGCAGTATGCCTAAGTGTTCATTAAAATCAAGGCAGAGGTTGTATTTAACAATTATATTTATTTTTTTCACCACTGTAACATTATGCACGTTTTGAACAGTAACACTGTGCACGTGGTGACCCGGCTCCGTGTCGCCTTTAAAAATACGCCTCCGTGTCGCCTTTAAAAATGCTCGAGACAAAAGTGGCGCGCTTTCTTACCTCCGCCAAAGAGGTTAGGTCTTCACTAGGGTGTGTTTGTTAGCAACATAACTCAAAGACCTAACTAGGGTGTGTTTGTTAGCAACATAACTCAAACAGTTATGGACTGATTTTGACAAAATGTCCATAAACCACACTTTGCTTTATAGAAGGCAGACTTTCTTACAAAGAGGTTCCTGTAGGTCTTCACCAGGGTGTGTTTGTTGGCAACATAACAAACACATATGGACAGATTCTGATTAAATGTTCTTAAACCACACTTTGCTTTGGAGAAGGCACACTTTCTTACCTCCGCCAAAGAGGTTAATGTCTTCATCAGGTTGTGTTTGTTGGCAACATAACTCAAACAGTTATGGATTGATTTTGACGAAATGTACATAAACCACACCTTGCTTTGCAGAAGACAGACTTTCTTACCTCCGCCAAATAGTTTATTGTATGTCTTCATCAGGTTGTGTTTGTTGGCAACATAACTCAAACAGTTATGGATTGATTTTGACGAAATGTACATAAACCACACCTTGCTTTGCAGAAGACAGACTTTCTTACCTCCGCCAAATCGGTTGGGTCTTCACCAGGGTTTGTTTGTTAGCAACGCAACTCAAACAATTATGCACTGATTTTGATGAAATGTCCGTAAAAAACCCACTTCCTCTAATCCACTACGAAGAGTGAACTCATGTCCTGCTTACGGCGTCCCTGGCTGTGAAGAGGATTTTTGGTCATTTAGTGTATCTCCAGACCGGCAGATACAAAAAGCGCAAGACCAAAACTACACTCACCAAGTTTTTGTTTCATACGTCGCGGCATCATCGTGAGGACTTTAAAACCGCAGAATCTGCAACACCGTCACATTCTTAACTCAAAACAGCTATGGACAGATTTTGATTAAATGTCCGTAAACCACACTTTGCTTTGCAGAAGACAGACTTTCTTACCCCTGCCAAACAGGTTACTGTAGGTCTTCACCATGGTGTGTTTGTTAGCAACATAACTCAAACAGTTATGGACAGATTTTAATGAAATGTCCGTAAACCACACTTTGCTTTGCAGAAGGCAGACTTTCTTACCTCCGCCAAAGTGGTTAGGTCTTCACCGGTGTGTGTTTGTTAGCAACATTGCTCAAACAGTTATGGACAGATTTTGATCAAATGTCCGTAAACCACACTTTGCTTTGCAGAAGGCAGACTTTCTTACCTCCGCCAAAGTGGTTAGGTCTTCACCGGTGTGTGTTTGTTAGCAACATTGCTCAAACAGTTATGGACAGATTTTAATGAAATGTCCGTAAACCACACTTTGCTCTGCAGAAGGCAGACTTTCTTACCTCCGCCAAAGTGGTTAGGTCTTCACCGGTGTGTGTTTGTTAGCAACATTGCTCAAACAGTTATGGACAGATTTTGATCAAATGTCCGTAAAAACCACACTTCCTTTATTCCACCGGCAGATTCAAAAAGCGCCAGAAAATAACTACATCCACCAAGTTTTTGTTTCATACGTCACGGCATCATCGTGAGGACTTTAAAACCGCAGTATCTGCGACACCCTCACATTCTTAACTCAGACAGTTATGGACTTATTTTGATGAAATATCCGTAAACCAGGGCAGACTTCTTTACCCCCACGAATGAGGTTAGGTCTTCACCAGGGTTTGTTTGCTAGCAACATAACTCAAACAGTTCTGGATAGATTTTGACGAAATGTCCGTAAAAAACACACTAATCTATTCCACTATGAAGAGTGAAGTCAGTTACTGCTTATGGCGTCCCTTGCTGCGTAGAGGATTTTTGGTCATGTAGTGTATATCCAGACTGGCCGATACAATAAGCGCCAGACAAAAACTACACTCACCAAGTTTTTGTTTCATACGTCACGGCATCATTGTGAGGACCTTAAAACCGCAGCATCTGCGACACCGTCAAGGTCCTCGTTAGCAGCATAACTCAAACAGTTATGGACAGGTTTTGACGAAATATCCTTAAACCACACTTTGCTTTGCAGAAGGCATACTTTCTTACCTCCGCCAAAGAGGTTAGGTCTTTACCAGGGTTTGTTTGTTAGCAACATAACTCAAACAGTTATGGACGGATTTTGATGAAACTTTCAGGAAAGGTCTTTATTGAGGTTTTGAATAAGCGATTAGAATTTGGGTCCCGGATTCAGGACTTTTGGAAAAGATTCTGTGTAGTTAGGAGACTTAGAACCTGGTATGCACTCTCCGAGTGCTTTT
>NC_084616.1:19937168-19944668 GCF_033978795.1 Nerophis ophidion | reverse complement strand
CCTTGCATGGCAGCTCCCTCCATCAGTGTGTGAATGTGTGTGTGAATGGGTAAATGTGGAAGTAGTGTCAAAGCGCTTTGAGTACCTTGAAGGTAGAAAAGCGCTATACAAGTACAACCCATTTATCATTTATTTCATGTCACCATCAGTGTCAAATCACTGACACATGAATGTCACAATCACATCACCATCACATTTTGGCCCCACGTACCCCCCTCCCCCTCCTCAGTCACCATGCGGGGACTTAGGACTCCATTGTCCAGGCTGACTGTGGAAGTCATCATGTCCTTCATCTGAAGCTCCAGCGTTTCATCGATCACACAACAGTCCAAACATTCGATGGCAGCTGGCCCCTGAAGCAGGTCTTAATAAAACATGAAAAGATTCTCATGTGGGTGAAATATTCATGACTTCTTCTTCCGAGAGAAGCTCGGACTCCCCAGGGAGGGAAGAAGACGGTGGCTTCTTGCTGTCACCTCCCAAGTCATTTGATGTGCTTATCGACGTACGGCTCTCAGTCTCAGCGGGGGGGTGTTGAAGATGAATCATGGCTGCCTTTAAAGATCTGCGGTCCACTCACAAACGTACTGTTGGTAAATGTGAGGATGCTGAGTGTGAGTGTCCGTCACCATGGCAACGGTACATGTTGTGTACCCGGGTGTGGTTTCAGGGGAAAGTAACGTGTGCTCATCGTGTCTCTGCTCTCAGTCGGTGTGGACTACACTTCTGCAGGTCAAGTTAGTAGTGCATTGTTTCCATGACAACAGGCAAATACTCACTTTCAATTGTTTGGAATGTTGCTGCTTCTTTCGAGGAAACACGTGACGGCTGCGTCCAGACAGGAAATAGAATTAGTGCTAACTTGACAAGCAGCGTTGTCGCTTGAAGACCTTCCCTCGGCCAGGTCCAGTTCTGTCGCCATGGCAACATCCTCCGGGAGGCCGTCGCTCACTCTCTGGCCTTTTTTTGCAGGACATTTAAACGCTAATAGTTGCCACAACATCGTACTTGTGCCGAATACCGCTAACACTGACAAATATCCTGCCTGACTTCCTTTCACAATAAAAGCACCGGTGTGACGATTGCGTGGCATCGTAGTGATGCGGGTCGTTCTCTCAGGGATGCAGTCGGGCTCGAGCACAGCGTGAAGGTAAGACATAATTGATTTATTTAACAAATAAAAACAGACTTAGTCAAAACAAACAGAACTAGCATGGGAGCTAGAAAAAAACAAAAGCGCTAGCATGGGAGCTAGAAAAATAACAGAAAAACTTGCACAAGGCACAAAAGGCGAAACAATACTACTAGCATGAGAGCTAGAGGAGCAAAGGCTTAGCGCGGAAGCTAGCAAGTACAGATTTGGAATTAGAATCGAGGATCAAAGTCGTCACTGTTGTGCGAACACAAATTAGGAGGCAAGACTAAATGAACAGAAAAGGCAGGCTAAAATCAAGACAGTAATCCAGAGGCAGGTGCGCGTCGAAAGCAAGAGGCAGGCAACTATGGAAACAGAACAAACCAGGAATTAAGGAAGTCAAACACTAACAGAATATAATACAAAAACGAATCAAAACCAGAACAAGCCTGACAAAAACAGTATTTGGTGATTTTTGTTATTGTTTACAAACACAGGAAATTGGGGACAGAAAGACCTAAAGTTAATAAAATAAATGATTAAAATGTGTTTTTATATTTACTTATTTTGCACTAAAATATTTCCTTATTTTTCACTAAAATATTATGTGTAATAAACGGGAATAAGCAAATTAGAATGGTAAATTGATTTTATTACATCCTGTGTTTTTGTCTGATTATAATCATGATCAAAAAATGGAACAAGAAAATAAACAAATATAGCTCTAATATACTGATACTATACTTGGTATCTTTACTGTCGATATTTGTATCGGTGCGGCCAGCTCTGTTTACATTCAAGCTCTATAGTGTAGCGCTATAAAAAAATATCCGCAGTAACGATACCAAGTACAGTATCAGTATAAGGCCGATACAACAGGGATTACATTGATATTTTTTATCAACACAAAACAGTATTTGGTGATTTTTGTATTGTTTACAAAGTCAGGAAGTTGGGGACAGAAAGACCTAAAGTAAAAAAAAAAAAAGATTAAAATGTTGTTTATATTTACTTATTTTTCACTAAAATATTATGTGTAATAAAAGGGAATAAGGAAATTAAAATGTTAAATTGACATCATTACATCCTGTGTTTTTGTCTGATTATAATCGTGATCAAAAATGGAACAAAAAAATAAACAAATATAGTTCTAACATACTGATACTATACTTGGTATCTTTACTGTCGATATTTGTATCGATGCGGCCAGCTCTGTTTACATTCAAGCTTTATAGCGTAGCGCTATAAAAAAATATCCGCAGTAACGATACCAAGTACAGTATCAGTATAAGGCCGATACAACAGGGATTACATTGATATTTTTTATCAAAACAAAACAGTATTTGGTGTTTTTTGTTATTGTTGACAAACACAGGAAGTTGGGGACAGAAAGACCTAATGTTAAAAAAATAAATGTTAAAAATGTTGTTTATATTTACTTATTTTGCACTAAAATATTATGTGTAATAAAAGGGAATAAGGAAATTAAAATGATAAATTGACATCATTACATCCTGTGTTTTTGTCTAGTTATAATCGTGATCAAAAATGGAACAAAAAATAAACAAATATAGTTCTAACATACTGATACTATACTTGGTATCTTTACTGTCGATATTTGTTTCGACGCGGCCAGCTCTGTTTACATTCAAGCTCTATAGTGTAGCGCTATAAAAAAATATCCGCAGTAATGATACTTAGTACAGTATCAGTGTAAGGCCGATACAACAGGGATTACATTGATATTTTTTATCAACACAAAACAGTATTTGGTGTTTTTTGTTATTGTTTACAAACACAGGAAGTTGGGGACACAAAGACCTAAAGTAAAACAAATAAATGATTAAAATGTTGTTTATATTAACTTATTTTGCACTAAAATATTTACTTATTTTGCACAAAAATATTATGTGTAATAAAAGGGAATTAGGAAATTAAAATGTTAAATTGATATCATTACATCCTGTGTTTTTGTCTGATTATAATCGTGATCAAAAAATGGAACAAGAAAATAAACAAATATAGCTCTAATTTACTGATACTATACTTGGTATTGTTACTGTCAGGCTTGCCACTGAAAGTTTGTTTGTGTTTTAGTTTTTCCTCTCTGTGTTTAGTATTTCCTGTCCTTAGTTTCTGTCAGCACTCTTATTTTGGTTCAGCTTCCTGTTTGTCTCCCTGAGTGCTTTGTTTCCCCTCAGCCGTGGTTGATTGGCACCTGGCCACACCTGGTGTCAATCAGCCCACTCCTATTTGTACCTGCTTTGTCTTCCAGTCAGTACTGGATTATTGATTTGTCTTGTCCGTATTGTCGCTCCTGTCGTGTCGTTTCATGTCGAGTCATTGCAGCGTAGCGGTAAGCTATCTTTCGGTATCTGTTTGTAGCTTACTGTTTTTTGTTCCCTGCTTCCGTTTTGTTTTCACTTTACAAGTAACAGACTTCTGTTTTCCTGTTTGCTACCCGGTAGCTTCCACGTTAGCCCCCTTTTTGTTTCTTGCTAGCTTCCATGCTAAAGATCCTTTTGTTTGTTATTCGCCTCGTACGCGTCCTTTGTTAGTACCCTTTTGTTTGTTTTTTGTTTTAGTATTTAAATTAAAACATGTTTACCTGCAAAATGTCTGCCGCCTCCTCTGCATCATGGGGTTTGTTACAAACTAAGTTAGACAGTCACTGTCGATATTTGTATCAATGCGGCCAGCTCTGTTTACATTCAAGCGCTCTAGTGTAGCGCTATAAAAAAATATCCGCCGATACGACAGCGATTACATTGATATTTTTTATCAACACAAAGCAGTATTTGGTGGTTTTCGTTATTGTTCACAAACACAGGAAGTTGGGGACAAAAAGACTTGAAGTTAAAAAAATAAATGATTAAAATGTTGTTTATATTTACCTTTTTCGCACTGAAATAATATATATAATAAAAGGGAATAAGAAAATCAAAATGTTAAATTGATATCATTACATCCTGTATTTTTGTCTGATCATAATCGTGATCAAAAAATGGAACAAAAAAAAATATGGCTCTAATATACTGATACTATACTTGGTATCGTTACTGTCGATGTTTGTATTGATGCGGCCAGCTCTGTTCACATTCAAGCGCTCTATTTAGCGTGGCGGTTAGCTGGGCTTAGCGGTGTTTAGTGTATGTAGCATGTTCAGCTAGTCCTCCAGTGATAATGTTACATGTTATGTAGCATGTTTAGCTAGTCCTCCAGTGATAATGTTATCTGTGAAGCGAGGATTGTTGACTTGGAAGAGACGCTAGCCGCTAGCTGACTAACGAGGATGCTACTTTGTGTTAAGGACGTGCGATCAATCGCGAGAACGTAACATGCATTAACACGATACGACGACCCTATTAAAAGTATTAAAATTATATCGTTTATATCGTGTATCAGTCTTAATTTGGAGACACTTGAAGGGTTTCTTTCCTGAATGCAACATGGCCACCCATCCCCCCGTGTCCTCCCTCACACCCGCATTGAAAACCTTGTTATCGTTCTGGATGTCCCTGTTGCCATGGCGACCGGTGGCATTCCCCTGCGATGTCACCCCGGCTATAGAGAGGGTAGGAAAGGGGAGGGGGGGGTTGCCAGGTTAAGTAAATGTAGATACGCTGCGAGCAGACAGCATGTAATTATGTGTGCATAAGACGCTCGGATCTGTCGACTCAGCAGCTTTTGTCATCGGGGGGGGGGGGGTGGAACGCCGTGCAGAGAGACGCACGTACTCCCGAGAGACTTTTTCTAGAACTCGACCCCCCTGGTACCCCGCAACCCCCAGCGAGCAGTCAGAATTATGACGTGTGTGAGTTACAAACCAACGAGTGATGTAACGATATGATCGTTTGATATCACAGTTATTGTCACCAAAGTGATCACGATCAACAGTATTATCACGATATTGTGCTCGGAAAGTACTTTTACACACGCTGAAATGTTTCAACCAAGTACTATTTAAAAAATATAGAAACCCTGTTTCCATATGAGTTGGGAAATTGTGTTAGATGAAAATATGAACGGAATACAATGATTTGCAAATTATTTTCAACCCATATTCAGTTGAATGCACTAAAAAGACAAGATATTTGATGTTCAAACTAATAAACTTTATTTTTTTTTGCAAATAATAATTAACTTAGAATTTCATGGCTGCAACACGTGCCAAAGTAGTTGAGAAAGGGCATGTTCACCACTGTGTTACATCACCTTTTCTTTTAACAACACTCAATAAACATTTGGGAACTGAGGAAACTAATTGTTGAAGCTTTGAAAGTGGAATTCTTTCCCATTCTTGTTTTATGTAGAGCTTCAGTCGTTCAACAGTCCGGGGTCTCTCCTGTCGTATTTTACGCTTCATAATGCGCTACACATTTTCCATGGGAGACAGTTCTGGACTGCAGGCGGGCCAAGAAAGTACTTGCACTCTTTTTTTACGAAGCCACGCTGTTGTAACACTTGTCTTGCTGTAATAAGCAGGGGCGTCCATGATAACGTTGCTTGGATGACAACATATGTTGCTCCAAAACCTGTATGGACCTTTCAGCATTAATGGTGCCTTCACAGATGTGTAAGTTACCCATGCCTTGGGCACTAATACACCCCCATACCATCACAGATGCTGGCTTTTGAACTTTGCGCCTATAACAATCCGAATGGTTATTTTCCTCTTTGTTCTGGAAGACACCACGTCCTTAGTTTCCAAATATAATTTGAAATGTGGACTCGTCAGACCACAGAACACCTTTCCCCTTTGCATCAGTCCATCTTAGGTGAGCTCGGGCCCAGCCAAGCCGGCGGCGTTTCAGGATATTGTTGATAAATGGGTTTTGCTTTGCATAGTAGAGTTTTAACTTGCACTTACAGATGTAGCGACCAACTGTAGTTACTGACAGTGGTTTTATGAAGTGTTCCTGAGCCCATGTGGTGATATCCCTTACAAACTGATGTCGGTTTTTGATGCAGTACCGCCTGAGGGATCAAAAGTCCGTAATATCATCGCTTACGTGCAGTGATTTCTCCAGATTCTCTGAACTTTTTGATGATTTTACGGACCGCAGATGGTAAAATCCCTAAATTCCTTGCAATAGCTCGTTGAGAAATGTTGTTCTAAAACCGTTTGACAATTTGCCTACAAAGTGGTGACCCTCGCCCCATCCTTGTTTGTGAATTACTTAGCATTTCGTTGAAGCTGCTTTTGTACACAATCATGGCACCCACCTGTTACCAATTAGCCTGCACACCTGTGGGATGTTCCAAATAAGTGTTTGATGAGCATTCCTCAACTTTATCAGTATTTATTGCCACCCTTCCCAACTTTTTTGTCACGTGTTGCTGGCATCAAATTCTAAAGTTAATGATTATTTGCAAAAAAATTAAATGTTTATCAGTTTGTACATCAAATATGTTGTCTTTGTAGCATATTCAACTGAATTTGGGTTGAAAATGATTTGCAAATCATTGTATTCCGTTTATATTTACATCCAACACAATTTCCCAACTCATATGGAAACGGGGTTTTTAGATTTATACTTTACTTAGTGAGCAGTCTGTCGTTTATTTATAGTAGTTTTGTTTTAGATGTGAGTCTGTGTCACAAGTGGTAAGAACGTGTGTGTGCGTGCATGCGTGTGTGCGTGCGTGTGTGCGTGTGTGTGTGTGAGAGAGAGAGGAGATAGTATTTGTGTGTGTCTGCTGAACTGAAGATGATACTTGTTCCCGTTTATAGTAGTTTTGTTTTAGAAGTGAGTCTGTGTCACAAGTGTGTGTGTGAGAGCGATAGTATGTGTCTGAGTGTGTGTCTGCTGCACTGAAGATGATAGATACTTTCTCATTCATAGTAGTTTTGTTTTAGAATTGAGTCTGTGTCACAAGTGTGTGTGTGTGAGTGTATATATGTGTGTGTGTGTTTGCGAGTGTGTGTCTGCTAAACTGAAGATGGTACTTTTTAGTAGTTTTGTTTTAGAAGTCAGTCTGTGTCACAAGTGGTAGGAATGTGTGTGTGTGTGTTTGTGTGTGTGTGTGTGTGTGTGTGTGTGTGTGTGTGTGTTTGCGAGTGTGCGTCTGCTAAACTGAAGATGGTACTTTTTAGTAGTTTTGTTTTAGAAGTGAGTCTGTCACAAATGGTAAGAATGTGTGTGTGTGTGTGTGTGTGTCTGTCTGTGTGTGTGAGGGAGAGAGAGAGAGAGAGTATGTGTGAGTGTGTCTGCTGCATTGAAGATGATCCTTTTTATTCTCATTTATAGTAGTTTTGTTTTAGAAGTGAGTCTGTGTCACAAGTGGTGTGTGTGTGTGTGTGCGTGTGTGTGTTGTGTTTGTGTGAGGGAGTGAGAGAGAGATAGTATGTGTTTGTCTGCTGC